>NC_143524.1:6828718-7007468 GCF_031878675.1 Megascapheus bottae | reverse complement strand
CCAAGACATGTGAAAGGGTATCAATGTATGTGAATTAATGCACCTTCTATCTGGCAAATATCATGTAACCCTTTTACTAATTACAATTAAAAAAAAAATAAAATGCTACAAGAAAAAAAAACAAATGAGGAAAACCATGCAGCTATTTTTCTTTGGGTTTGATTTACTTAATATAATTTTTTCTATTTCCTTATGAATGGGGCAATGTCATTTTTTCTGATAGAAGCATAGAATTCCATTGTGCACACACGCTCTGTGTGCGTGTGTGTGTGTGTGTGTGTGTGTGTGTGTATAATATCTCATATTTTCTTGATCCATTCCTCTACTGAGGCTCATCTGGGTTGATTCTGTATCTTGGCTATGGTAAACAATGTTGCAATGAGCATGGTTGTGTTGGTAGCTTTAGTGTAGCCTGGTTTGCAGTCAGTTTGATAAATTACCCAACTAGATTACAGGTGTAAGGTCTGCTGAAAGGAAACTCCACGCAGTTCAGGAGAAGAGGGTTTATTGTGTGAGGAAAGAGCAGACTCCTGCCACCCAAGATGGAGTCGGGCGAGCAAGAGGGCTTAGGGCGGGAAGAGAGAGATTATATAGGGGGAGGGGTATAGCCATAGCGGAAGTGGATGTGATCTCAGAGGATGGGGACCTCCCACTGCCAGGCATGCTAGTTGCCAGGGTTACAGGTACTGGGCGGGGATTTCCAGGGTGTAGGGGGAGAGAGCCAAAGGAAGAACCTAACAACAGGGAAGCTCTGTACGTAGTCTTTGGAGAAACTTCTATATTGCTTTCCAGAGTGGTTGAACAAGTTTACGTTCCCACCAGCAGTGTAATAGCTTTCATTTTGGCCACATTCCTGCCAGCTTCTATTATTGTTAATAATTATTGTTAATGTTCATTTTAACTGGGGTGAAGTGGAATCTCAATGTTGTTTTGATTAGTGTTTCTTTTATGGCCAGAGATATTGAACATTTCTTCATGCTTCTATTAGCCATTCTCACTTCTTCTGAGAAGTTTCTCTTTAAGTCTTTTGCCTATTTATTAATTGGGTTGTTGTTTCTTTGAGAGTTTATTTGGGGGGTATTAAATTTTTTTGCCAGTCCTGGGGCTTGAACTCAGGGCCTGGGCACTGTCCTTGGGCATTCTCAAGGCTAGTGCTCTACCACTTGATCCACAGCACCACTTCCAGCTTTTCTATGTATGTGGTACCCAGGAATCAAAACCAGGTCTTCGTGCATGCCAGGCAAGCACTCTACCACTAGGCCAAAATCCCAGCCCAAGGATATTAATTTTTTTTAAATCTCTGAGTATACTTTAAATGAGGCGGTTGTCTGATACATAGCTAGTAAAGATCTTCTCCCTTTCTGTGAGTTTTCTGTTTATCTTGCTAGCTATGCCCTTTGCCATGCAGAAACTCTTTAATTTGATGTAATCTCATATATATCATATAGCCATTGATTTGCTGTGATTCTGGATCTTCACTTGGGAAGGTTTTTTTGTGTGTGTGTGGGGGGGTGTGGCTCATGGGGCTTGAACTCTGGGCCTGGGCACTGTCTCTGAGCTCTTCAGCTCAAGGCTATGGCCCTACCCTTTGAGCCACAGCCCCACTCCCCTTTTCTAGTGATTAATTGGGTCTTTAGTGCTGGAGCTGGCTTTGAACTGTGATCCTCAGATCTCAGCCTCCTGAGTAGTTAGGATCACAGGCGTGAGCCATCATCCCGGGCTCTCTCTTTCTTCTTTCCCTTTTCTTTCCATTTTTTTCTTTTTTTTCCCCCAGTCTTATTTCCTTCCCATCTCTCCCCACTTCCTCTCTTCCTTTCTTTCTTACAATCCCAGAAATTGAACCTAGGTCTTTATAACAACCTGCTCTATGCCAAACACTGTTCTTAGTGTTTTACACATATTAGCTCATTTCATTTTCATAATACTAAAATGAAGCACCTATTGGTAACATCATTCCAGATGGAGAAATTGAGCCCAGGAAAGGCTGTTTTGTCAGACAGCTAGTAAGTAGTAGCAGGGCCCAGTTTATACATGGCCCTGCACTCTGTGCTCTGATTTCACTTGTTTGGGACACTTCAATGGGTATCTGAGGAAAGGGAAGTCTAACTCTCTCAAACACTAAGCTGGAATCTGAGCTCCTATTGATCAGGGAGGGTGGTACAGACAAAGAGAACTTTGCTTGGCTATCTGGAAGAGAAACACCCTAATCTGTTTAATCTGACTCCTTTGATATACAAATAGAAAGCTGAGATTCAGAATGAGGGCCTTCCCACATTTCTCCCGATGTCCTAGCTTCCAGTAAAGATGCCAGGGGCACCCTGCCCAGGAAAGATCCAGCAGATAGTTCTTTCTACAAAGCCCTGCCCAACCTCTTGGCAGTGTGTATCAAGAACCATAAAGTGGCTTGAACTCCTTTGATCAAGTAATTTCTCTTCTAGGAAAGTATGGTGTGAGAGACAAAGCCAAGCCACTAAAACAGCAAGCTGAATCTCAGAAGTTGAAAGCAACCCCAAGTTCTTACCATAAAAAAAACTTTTTTTTGCAACCTCAATGGACTATTCTCAGCACAGTGAGAATTAAAGAGTGAGTACAAATGAGCAGCATGTGAACTATCCTGATGGTTAGAAAGTACTTTCCAATAAGAAAAGAACCCTCAGGATTATGGGTTTCCTGATTCCAATTCTGTGGGAAACCCATGGGTACTGAACATAACAGAAATCCTTGCTTCAGTGGTTTCTCATGCACGGGGAGAGAGCAGGTCCCTGGATTATTGTGAGAATGGAAAGTGTAAAATGATTCCTCTCTCTCTCTCTCTTTCTCTCTCTCTCTCTCTCTCTCTCTCTCTCTCTCTCTCTCTCTCTTCTTCCCTCCCCCCTCTCTCCCTCCCTCTTTCCCTCCCTCTCTCCTTCCCTCTCTCCCTCTCTTCCTCTTCCCCTCTCTCTGTATCTATGTTGGTATGCATGCACTCGCCCATGTATATTGCTAGACATAAAGCCTAGTGCTTTGTGTGTGCTAGGCAATGAGCTATAGTTTTGTGGAAAAAGAATTTAACAACTTCATCTAGAAACTAAAAAATGTTCAAAGGAGGATTGAGAAGAAATTAAGGATCAACAATTTTCAAACTGTTTTCCATATATTGGCTCAAACAATACTAAAAAGTCAAGGAAAAGAGCCATTCTTTGATTATTTTCTGCCCTTGACCAATCAAATCAAATCAAATAGAAAGTTGTTGGTAAAACATTCCATAATGTTTTGTATTTATTTGTAAAATGTTTCATAAATTATATTGAAAAGCCAAAAAATAAAAATGTTCCCAGTAGCAGGGTGCCAATGGCTCATGACTGTAATACTAGCTACTCAGGAGGATGAGACCTGAAGATTTCCACTTGAAACCAGCCCAGGCAGACAAATCCATGAGACTGTTATCTCCAATTAACCAGTAAGTAATCAGAAAGGAGCTGTGGCTCAAATAGTATAGGACCAGACATGAGTGGAAAAACTGAGAACTCAAGCATGAGGTATTAGCACACAACAAACAAAAATGTTCCTAGTAATTCCATGTTTAGGGATATAGCCTATGAGTTATTTATTTTTTTTTTGCCAGTCCTGGGGCTTGAACTTAGGGGCTAAGCACTGTCCTTGGGCTTCCTTCAAGTCTAGTGCTCTACCACTTGAGCCACTTCCAGCATTTCGGTGTATGTGGAATCAAACCTGGGTCTTCGTGCATGCTAGGCAAGCACTCTACCACTAGGCCAAACTCCTGGCCCCATTTTTTTTTTTTTTTTGGCCATGGGACTTGAACTCTGGGCCTGGACGCTGTCCCTGAGTTCTTCAGCTCAAGGCTACTACCTTACCCCTGAACCACAGCCCCACGTCTCATTTTCTAGTGATTAATTGGAGATAGGAATCTGTTCCATAGTGCCCAGAGTGTCTTTGAACTGTGAGCCTCAGATCTTAGCCTTCTGAGTAGCTAGGATTACAGGCATGAGCCACCATGGCTGGCTAGCAGTTTGCATTTTTATGTCCTATAGTTCAGTTCCCTACCTTAGCAGATGTAATATTCTTCAGGCAAGGAGCAAATCCCATTGTGTACTTCTCAAATACAGCCAGGGGCCTCATAACAAACCTGTGATCATCAACAGAGCAGCATAACATGGTAGTCCCAGAAGATAAGATGATGCTGACAAAACCCCATGGTTTGGTGAGGTTGTAGCCTGCTGTTATGTGGTAATGCGATGGATTTACTTATGATGACTGTTGGTGTAAACAACTTGCTATGCTTCTAGTCATATAGAAGCATAGCATGTAGATGTATGTGTAGCCTATGAGCTCTGATAATATAGCCAGTGACTATGTAATTGGTATGTATATTTATTATTCTAACCCCTTTATTATTAGACTCTAATTCTGCTTATAGTGAATAAAATTAAAGTCAGGTGTTGTGACTCATGCCTGAATGCTAGCTACTCTGGAGGTAGATTGAGAGAATCTTAGCTAAAGATCAGCCAGAGCACAAAGAATCCTGGTGCAGTGTCATACCAGTTACACAGGAAGTATAAATAGGAGGATCACAGTCCAGATTAGCTACACATAACTATGAGAATCTATTTGAGAAATAACTAAAGCAAACAGGGCTGGGGGCACCTCTGAAGTGGGAAAGCACCTACCTAGCACATACAAAGCCTTGGCTTCAAACTCAAGTATTTAAACAAAGCAAAAGTTTATCATGTTATTCCAGCAGACTCATGCTCACCTGAATTATGTCATTTTCTCTTGTACTTGATTTGATTTTGTGCTGCTTTGTCCATCACAGCTCCAGGAGCAATGTGTCCATACATATAATATAGGCTATATATACAGGCCATAGCATTTATGATTGTGTAAGCCTGGCCTATGAGATTCCCACAATGATGGAATTGCCTAAATGATGCATTTCTTAGAACATATCCCCATGGCTGAGCAAAAGATGACTGGACGTTCGAAGAATCTCAGTTTAGACTTCTACATGGAATCTTACAGATCTCTGTCAATCCCCCTTTCAATCTGGGAAAATGCAGATCAGCCGGCACTCATTGAAGACGCACAGGTAGGCACTCATTACACTCTCCTGTCCCTACTCTCTATACAGATGTCACAGATTTTTAACAAAATCTATTTCCAGCCCTAGGTAGGGCCAGCTAGGTAAACCCTTTGACTCTTGGGCTTTGCTAATCCTAAATTAGCTTGCCTTATTCAGGATGTGAACATGAAGAAGCAGCGTGCCCTCAGGAGTTGGCATCAGTGCTGGTGTACTGAGTAATGTCCTCCAAGATGTGGTTAAAGAATAGGTCAGTGTTCTCAGAGGGTCCTGAGTAACTTCCTCAAGCCATAAAAGTTAATCTTATGGGGCCAGGAGTGTAACCTAGTGTTAGGGTGCTTGCCTAGCATGCACAAAGCCCTGGGTTCCATTCCTTGGTACCACATACACTGAAAAAAACCAGAAGTGCTGCCGTGGCTCAAGTGGTAGAGTGCTATCCTTGAGCACAAAGTGTCCAAGGACAGTGCCCAGGTAAGGGAATAAGGTTGAGTTATGCAAGTAAATTGCTTATTAAAATGAAGAGAAATCCTGGAAAAAAAACCCAGGTTTTGTTCTATGGATTCCATTTCATTTAGAGTGAAAGGACATGGACTCGGATAGGTCCATCCCACCCCACCACTTTCCAGTGGGAAGTAGGACCATTGGCTTTAGAGTGGCTAAGGGGCAGTGAAGAGACAGGAGAAGGAAGAAGAGGATAGAGTAAGGGGAAGGGGTGAGTTGAAGGAGACAGAGATTGAGAGATGGAAGCAGGAGTGTTGGGGATGAGTTGGAGGGACATAGGAGTAGAGGGGGAAGTGAGAGCTCAGGGATTAAGAGGGGGAGAAGGGGAATATGGAGGTGGTTCAGCAGTGGGGTCAAAGCCTAAGAAACTGGTGGGGGGCTAGGTTTTTTCAAACAGGAACTTAGACTTTGAGGGCATTTTATGACAGATAAGGACCTGATACACAGAGCAGGATGAGCAGAGAGAAGGTCTGGAGAGGAGGTAAAAGAAGGCCTGGCCAGAGGGGTCCTCTGGCCATTGGTGGTTTCCTTGGAGGAAGATGCATAGGTCAGTTAGAATGTTGAAACTGAAAGTACCAAACGCAGGCCAATGATAGTGGTTATCAAGTGTGCACTGAAGCCAGATCGGGATACATTAGCAAATTAATTTGGGGAGGGGACACAAGTCAGTCAGCTTGAGAGTTTTAAGATTAGCTCGCAGGTAAGCCAATGGTGTTTCTTTAGTAATAGGCAATTAAGAACCCATTTTAGAAAATTTGGAACAACTACAAAGGGCCCTCTCCAGCCACCAAGGGCATTCCTGAGGCTTAGGGAAGACAGAGAATGAACCCAGTAATTAGGTGGAGGTATCCTCACACTCCCAATTAAAAGGGACCAGGGTGTCGGGGGGGGGGGGGGGGAGGGGTGTCAGTCAAATGTGAGAGAGAGAGAGAGAGAGAGAGAGAGAGACACTTCTAGAGTCCCTAGGGACTCTTCCTCTTGCAGGCCAAGAGGAAGTGGGAGACTCCTGGAGTCCCAGGACCTGTGTTGGGGTGCCTCTGGCCAGGTCCTCAAAAATAAATACCTTGTCCTGAAAGTTTATGTATATGGATGTAGTCAGTCACGTGACAAAGGGCCTCCTGCCTGGAGATCAAGAATCCAGGGGAAGAGGAGAAGAACAGGGATTAGGAGGGGAGAGGGCTGACTCTGGGGTAGACACATAATCGACATTACCTCAAGGCCTGCTTGTTGGCCGTCCCGAAGCACACACTGCTTATGTAGGCAAAAGGCCAGAGAACCCATGGAGGTCCAGGTTGAGACTAGTGCTTATTTAGCTGAAAAAAGACGGAGACTGAAGATCAAGGAAAGGTGGCCAGGAGGTGGACGGGCCCCTGACAGAAGATTTGGGGGCGGGAGGGATGTCCATTGACTTAGAACACTAACCTCTCCAGGGTTTCAGCACTATGTGTTAGGAAGATAGAGGAGAAGAAACAATCCAGACTCGATCTCAATAGGCAAGGACTGAAGCAACCTTTCTGGGGATGGTTAAGAAGGGTAGGTTGTAAGAAAAGTCATCTGTAAGAGTTCTCCAGATTCATGTCTAGAAAGATATTATGACATAATTTGTCACGAGCCTGGTGCTGGTGGCTCATGCCTGTAATCTTAGCTACTCAGGAGGCTGAGATCTGAGGATCTTGGCTCAGAGCCAGCCCAGGCACAAAAGTCCATGAGACTCTTATCTCGAACTAACAACTAGAAAACTGGAAGTGATGCTGTGGCTCAAGTGGTAGAGTGCTAGCCTTGAGCTGAAGGACATGGGGACAGCGCCCAGGGCCAGAGCTCAAGCCCCATGACTGACCAATGATGATGATGATAGTGATGATAATAATTTGTTACATAGTGCTTAAAGGGAGAAAGGCTTCTAAGGTCTTACTCCTATTAGAGATAAAGACAGAAGTAGAAACAACTTTTTATTAAAATTTAGTGTGGGCTAGTGACTCACACATCTAATCTTAGCTACTCAGAAGGGTGAGATCCTAGGATCTCAGTACAAAGCCAGCCAGGGCAGGAAAGTCCATGAAGCTTATCTCCAACTAACCACCAAAAAGTCAGAAATGGGCAAGTGATATAGCACCAGCCTTAAGCAGAAAACCTAAGGGAGATTATTCTGGCCCTGAGCTCAAACCCCAGTACCAGCACAAAAAATTCTGTTTTATTCCATTCAAATACTACAAGAATTTTGTAGGTGTCTCATAGAATGTGAACTAATGGGGTTCCTTAATGCAATTTTTTTTTGTCATGAAGGGTAGAGGCATTTTAGAAATGTTGTATGAGAATCAATAAGATACAGAGAAGCAACACTTTAAAAGGTTGAATCAAAAGTCTTTGTTAGAAAGCTGGTGACTATAAGCCAATTCATGCCCCCCCACCAAAAAAAACTTTGAAGTCACAAATACAGTTATTACAAAGCAAAAACTACAAGGTTTGTGTGCGGAACTAACCCTAAACAAAACAAACTCTCTAGGGAAAACAATCAAGGGCAACCAAGGGCATATATTCTCTGGAGGAAAACTTTCCTGGATTTAAACACCTTATAACACATCTCTAATTCAAAGAATGACCTTTATCACCGCTGTTGTGTAGTGCTTAACAATCCGTGACGCAAAGACTGACCTCTATGACCTCTAGTGTTCTCAGAAAGTCCCCATCATCTCTCTCTCTCTTTCTCTTTTTTTTTTTTTTGTTGTTGTTGGTTGTGAACTTTGGGCCTGTACATTGTCTCTGAGCTCTTCAGCTCAAAACTACCACCCTACTCCTTGAGCCACAGCACCACTTCTCATTTTCCTAGTGGTTAACTAGAAATAAGAGTCTCATGGTCTTTAATGCCTGGGCTGGCTTTGAACCTTGATCCTCAGATCTCAGCCTCCTGAGTAGCTAGGATTACAGGTATGAGCCACCACGCCCAGCCCCATCATTCTTAAGATGCAAAGATGGTGTTGAGTACAGGTGGTATTACTTATATCCTGTATCCATATTTCATTTCCCCACTGGTTTTATGTACATGAAATCAAATCATTGATTCTTTGATGATAGGGCTATATTAGGCCCTTAGAATCACGAGTTTATAATACCATTAAGAACACATAGACCAATAGTTATACCAAAGAGAAGTAGAATGAAGGACCTCATGGCTGTAGAGTTGTTAGCCACAATTTTTGGAATCAGTTCTGACAATTTTCCAGCTTTTCTTTTGTCCAGTCCTGAGGCTTGAACTAAGGCCTGAGCACTGTCCTTGGGCTTTCCTCAAGGTTAACACTCTACCACTTGAGCCACAGTACCACTTCTGGCTTTTTCTGTATATGTGGTAATGGAGAAATTGAATCCAGGGCTTTGTGCATGCTAGGCAAACACTACCACTATGCCACACTCTTGGCCCGAATTTTCCAACTTTTGCGTTCTACCTTCTATATTTTATCTCACTATGGAGAGGTTCTCCTTTATTAGACCTGTTTCATTAGCAGAAAATAACTTGTGTCTCCCAAGGCTGGGCAGAGCCCCCCACGTTGTAGAAACAGGAGATCCAATTCCCTCCAATTGCCTGGCTGATCCCACTGCAATCTGAGCAGTCTCCAGCAGTTAAAGTTGCTTCAGTATGATCAATACCCATACACTAAGGAGGCTTTGAACCGAAACATAAGCAGGAATCCTTTCCCAGATCAGGTTGGGTAAGATTTACAAATCTATATACCATAGAAAGAGTGTCAAACCAAAAAGGCTATGAGTGTCAACATGATGCAAAAGTCTTAGCTTCAGAGGATCAGAAGTGGTGTGTGTCTTCCATCCTGAGTACTGTGTGGTGGAGCTGCCAGGCAGGGGTCCCGTCTTCTTCCATTGCAGTGGGAGAGACCAGGATGATGGTGTAGTATAGATTCCTTCCAGGTGTGAGTATAGCCATCATTAACCAGACAGAATCTTCAGTTTAAGAAGGGAGGGACTGGATCCGAGCTAGGTTGTGGCAGTGTCTCCTTGACCTATTTATGTGCCTCCCACTCAGTTGCCTCTAAGTTCAGCAGCAATTTAAGCAAAGAAGCCAATATTTTAGAGGGGGACCTGGAAAGTAAGGGAAGGAGTCTTCTGCACATTTAAATTGGGTACACCTTGCCCTATAGCTTCTTGATGCCAGGCTGTGGTAGCTCATGCCTGTAATCCTAGCTACTCAGAAGACTGAGATCTGAGGATCACTGTTCGAAGCCAGCCCAGGTACTAAAGACATGAGACTCTTATCTCCAGTTAACCTAGAAAACCGGAAGTGGCGCGCTGTGTCTCCAGGGGTCGGGCTGTAGTCTTAAACTGAAAAGCCCAGGGACAACATCCAGATTCAGGGGTAGGGAGGGGTTTAGCCTTGAGCTGAAGAGCTCAGGGACAGCACTCAGGCCCAGGGTTCAAGCGCAGTGACCAACAAAACAAAACAAAAAAATAGCTTTTTAGGCAGTGGCAGCAGCTAACGTGACTTCCTTTTACTATGACAGAATTCCCTTTTTGATGCCCTGGACAGTTTTTTGGCAACCAGATTTTCTCCAGTAAGGCTAAGATTTCCTGGGCCGATGTAGAAGGGTCAGGCCCATAATCATCCCTCATAAGTGAGGTCTCCACATTCAAGGGGATCTGTCTTTGTCACCACTGTTTTCCCATGCCTAGTTTTTTCTGATCTATCCAGCCTCATTTTTCTAAAAACAAACAACAGCATGTCTTCAGTCCCTCAATCATAAGGGAAGTTGGTGGGTAAAGATCCATCTTATGTAACTGCTTCAAGCTGAGTAGGGGCTCTGATCTTGCCAGAGACCTGAAGTCCTGTCCTTTCTAGGAGTGACAGAAGAAAATCAGTTGTGGGATTGTCAGGATCATATGTCATTAGGAGCATTTTCACTCCCAACTGGAAAGGAAGCCATATAAGAAATTAGGGAGGATAGCAACCCAGAGATACAATATATGGAGCAAAAATCAATATCCCTACACATATTAGTATCAAAAAGAAAAACCATTAGGTAAGGAGCTCATTAAAACCAACAGTAGGGTCAGATGTAGCATTAATCTGAATATCCAGATCCCAAAAGGCTAAGGAGACATTATCTGAGTTTCTTGGATATACAACTGTGCAGATGTCCTCTTGAGCTGTAGTAAGGATGTATTCAAAACCAACCTGATTTGAAGGACAATTTGTCTCATCATTTTTCCCTCTGAATTTGACAGATCCTTTTGGCAATAACTTCCAGGCCAATAGATAGAATGGAGACAGAGGCCCAGCGATTATAGCAAGGAAAAACAGACCTAGTCCACCTATGTTATAATGCTGGCATACAGTCCCTACCATCTAGATAAAAGTTGATCTGAAGGAGTATAAAAGCTATTTTTTTTACAGCAGGCCAGTGCAGACTGTTTAGCACTTCAGATTGCAAAAGCATTTTCCTGGCTGACACAACAGTTACCTATGAAGCTTCCAGACAGCTTTTAATAGGGATATACTCTCAAGTCCACGTTTTATTAGGGAATCATTGTTAGCTAATAAGTCTCTTTTGAATGTCTGCATGGACATAGAATACGAAGGAAGCATATATAGAATCTCTATAGATATTTATTAAGACTTCATTACCTAAGTACATGAGGCCTTTTAGGCTCAAATGAAAGGTGTCCTGAAGAGTGCTTTAATTTACTAACATTCCAGTTTTACCGTCTTTCCCTGACCAGATGAGTTCATGTGGCGGTGCCAGATCAAAAATTTTCTGGAAAGCCCAGTGGGGTGGCTTACACCTGTAATCCTAGCTACTCAGGAGGCTGAGATCTCAGGATCTCAGTTCAAAGCCAGCCTAGGCACTAAAGTCCATGAGACTGTTATCTCCAATTAACCTCTAGAAAACCAGAAGAGGCACTGTGGTTCAAGGGGTAGGGCAGTAGCCTTGAGCTGAAGAGCTCAAGGACAAAGCTCAGGCCCAGAGCTCAAGCCCCACTACTGACCAAAAAAAAAAAAAAAAGTGGGGCACAGTGGCTCACACCTGTAGTCCGTAGTCCTAGCTACTCAGAAGGCTGAGATCTGGGGATCATGGTTCAAAGCCAGCTGGAGCACTAAAGTCCAAGAGACTCTTATCTCCAATTAACCACTAGAAAGCCAGAACTGGTGCTGTGGCTCCAGGGATAGAGCAGTAGCCTTGAGCTGAAGAGCTCAGGGACAACAGCCAAGCCCAGGGGTAGAGCCGTAACCCTGAGTTGAAGAGCTCAGGGTCAGTGTGCCCAGGCCCAGAGTTCAAGTTCCACAACCGACCAAAAAAAAAATTCTGCCAATTAGGCCTTGAGCAGATACTAGAGGCTAGGCTTCTACCCTACCATCCGATGTCACCTCTTTGTTACTATTAAGCCAATTTCAGACAACCCTGGTATTTTTACTACCCACTGTAACAGGTGACTAATGGGCAAAGATGCCAGTTCCTGCCCAGTTACAAAGCAGACAAGTATGGGCATTAGACAGACATGCTTATGAACTATTTGCTTTTGGTCTCCTGGCTTTACTTTTGAAAGGGCCAAGCACAAAATGATTTTACTCAGGATCTGACACCACCACCCCCCCCTTATCTGAGCAGTTTTTGTTTTGTTTTGGTTCAGTTTTTTCCCAGTTGCCTCTGAATAATCCCATATCACCAGGATAAGCTTTGTCCTGTGGGTCTCTTCTCCTTGCTAGGATAATGTCCCAGTTGGCAGTTTTGCTCTTTGCTGTGATGGTGTGTCCTAGGTGGCGGAATCCTACATTTGAGGGGGGTGTGCTAACAGGTCACCTGAGTGTTTGTGCCAATAGACCCTTTTATTTCCAAGTTAAGCAACAAAGAGATGGATAGAAATAATTTTTAAGCAGGGCTTACCTGGAACTTAGTAAGCATCAGAGTTAAATCTGACAAACTTGCAAAGTCATTTGTCCCTCTGTGGGTCTGACTAATCACTGCAGAAGCTCTGTATCCAAGGTGGCTCTCCTTGGGAAACAGACGTATCAAATTACAAAAAAAAATAGCATTTCAGTTTAAAGGTGTTCACTTGAAGGATCTTGACATAGACACTTTAAAAACACTTGAAATGAACTTTGGATTAGTTATTATTTAGTTTTATGTTAAAAACTGGACAAACTTAATAGTACACAAACAATTACTTTCATAGATGAACATAAAAAATGAGATGCCAGTCAGTTGCCACTGCCCTCACGCCTGTAATCCTAATTACTCAGAAGGTTGAGCTCTGACGATCGTGGTTCAAAGCCACCCTGGACAGAAGAGTCCATAGCACTCTCATCTCCAATAAACTACTTAGAAAAAGCCAGAAGTGGTGCTGTGGCTCAAGTGGTAGAGTGCTAACCTTGAACACAGAAAGGCTCAAGGACAGAGCTCAGGCCATGAGTTCAAGCCCTGAAATTGGCAAAAAAAAAAAAAAAAAAAAAAAACCAAACCAAACAAAGGAGGAAAAAAAAAACAAAGATGACAGTTAATCAGTATATGAATCTTGGACTTATTTAAATCACAGCCAACTTAATTACATATCAGCTTCACTAATTTTACTAACAAGCTCTATCTTATAAAAATTCAAGACAAAATCATACCATCTACTACTTAGTAGCACCTTTGGTAGTCTTAATTTCTTCCTCTTTCTACTTTGAAACAAACATTTAAGGCAATTCTTACTTCCCAAATTCTTTCTTATCCAAAGGAAACAATTTTCCCCCTCAATTCCCTTTCCAAAGCCTTTCTTTACTAGCTTTATTCTTTTTCACATTTTCTTACCTCCTTGCAGAATTTTTTCTTTAAATTATGTCTTGAGACTCAAAAATCTTTTGAAGTCAACATAGTTTTTAATGGAACATAGTAATTCTTTGAAACATTTGTTAACACACAAATTGATGACCTTCTTTGCCATTTGAGTTTAAAACTACCCATTTTTGTCTTTTGGCTTGCAGAGCCAATTAACTCAACTGCATAGTGACTCCGCAGTGTCAGAAATGAATAAATAGACACATAGTAGACACAGGAGATTTTCAAAACAATTTTGTGCAAAATAATGCAATACTATTACTCTACCTGGGTAGCTCACATTGTAAGTTTAATACATTACCAGTGTTAGAAAGGAGGCTATTAAAGGTTTATCTTGTTCCAGGAGCATAGTCTAGTGGTAAGGTGCTTGCCTCGCATGCACAAAGTCCTGGGTTTGATTCCTCCATACAACACACATAGAAAAAGCTGGAAGTGGTGCTGCGGCTCAAGTGTCAGAGCATTAGCCTTCAGCAAAAAGTGTCCAAGGACAGTGCCCAGGCACTAAGTTCAAGCCCAACTAGCAAAAAAAAAAAAAAAAAGATTTATCTCCCTTGCTAGGAGTTTGGTCTAGTGGTAGAGTGCTTGCCTAGCATGCACCAAGACCCAGGTTCAATTCCTCGCTACCACATACATAGGAAAAAGCCAGAAATGGTGCTGTGGCTCAAGTGGTAGAACTCTAGCCTTGAGAAAGCTCAAGAATGGTACTCAGGCCCTAAGTTCAAGGCCCAGGACAGGCCAAAAAAAAAAAAACTAGTTATAACTGAAAGTAAAAAAGCAAATAATTTCAGGAAGTATCAATACAAAAAAATCACATACAGAACAGAACACCTTATTTGTTTGTTTATTTTTGTCAGTTGTGGGACTTGAACTCTGGGCCCTGTCCTTCAGCTCTTCAGCTCAAGGCTACTGCCCTACCCCTTGAGCCACAGAGACACTTCCAGTTTTCTAGTGGTTAATTGGAGATAAGAGTCTCACAGACTTAATGCCCAGGCTGGCTTTGAACCTCAATCCTCAGATCTCAGCCTCTTGAATAGCTAGGATTATAGGCATGAGCCACCTCACCCAGCTGCGAGAAATATTTTTGCCCATAGCACTGTAGAACCACATGGTCAGAACTAGAAAAACAAGCAACCCCAAACAAAATGTAAGATAAAACACAATAGTTTTGCCAACAACAAAAAGAATGTAACAGATTCTCCATTCTTAAAGGAACAGAGCTTACTAAGAATAGAACAGTTTTAAAACAATTTTAGTATTGAGACACATTAGTGTAAGGAGGCAGCAATGGTGAAGGAAAAAGACCAGACAGAGTGTGACAAAGGAAAGCCAGTGATGCTACAGAAAGAGGGGGACAACATAGAAGGACACGACTCAATTGACAGGAAAAATGACATCAGATGTCTTCCCAAGACCAGATGTTAGAACCAGACCATCTGACAAGGAACAATCCCCCAAAACCAGACTCAGGAATGAGTTAACCAAATGAGTTAACTCACCAAAGAACATGATACAAGTGAAGGGAGGACAAAAATGACTGTGAGTTACAAAGGACACAGGAAACAGGAGTTTATATAATAGATTGGTACCAGTTTCTAAAAAAAATGCAGAACTAGACCTAACCAAAACCCTCTGCTGACATCTCAAGCCTTGAGGGCCTATTGGGAGGTATTGATCATACCTGACCCCCTTCTACAACAGTCCAGATAGATAATCTCTAGAAATCAGAAACAGAAACTTACCTCCAGACATCACCAGAATGACTCCAAAAAAATTCAGTAGCATGTCAGGAGTTCATGGTCTGGCTATCAGAGTGGTGGAAAAGCCACAGGGGCCTGGGTCATCTCAGAGAACCTCCCAGGTGGAGTTCCTGTCCTCTAGAGTCCACCTGAGGCCATCCACTGGTGGCTTCAAGAAACCCAAGTGCTTCCTTGGCACTGGGATCTCGCTGGGGCGGCCTCCAAATGTTATACAGAAATTTGATGGTGAAATACAGAGAAGCTACACTTTGAGAGGTTAAGTTGGGAATCTTTGTTAGAAAATTGGGGGCTCACGTCCCCCCCCGCCCAAATCTTGCAGTATTGAATGCAGTTATTATGAAGCTTATAAAGGAAAAAAACCCACAGGATTGGTGTGAGGAAATAAACTTAACAAAATATGTTATACAGAAGCAAAGTAAACCATTGAGGGGGAGTTATTGGGATAACCAAGGGCAAGTATTCTCTGGAGCAAATTTTTCCTGGAGCCATGACACATCTGCAGTTGAAAGAATAACCTATTTCACCTCTGGAGTTCTTAGAAAGTCCCCATCATCTATTTAAATGCCAAGACTCAGTCAGACTCATTACCCGTATTTCAAAAACATGTATATTCAACCTACTATTTTACAGAAAAATGGGACTGAGGACCGAGGAACTGGAGCCACACATGAGAATTTGGTGTCTGAAGCTGGAATTTGCTCCTGGCTACCTTCTTGCTTTTTACTTCCTCTCTGCAGAAGTTCCTAAATAATGAGTTTTGATACATGCTTTTGGTACAAGGCACTCTAAGTTCAGAGATGAAAGCCAAATCTGTTTTGCTGTTCTTGTTTGAGATAACCAATTCCTGCTGGGCCAGTGCACCTGCCTCTGGGAAAGACAAAGGAAGCTGAGCTTCCAAGGGATAATGGGTACAGCAGTCACTGTCTTTCAGTTGAGTGCGTCAGCCCATGCATTGCTCTGAGACCTGCCACCTTCACCTTCCCTACTCCCCTGGGTTTAGAGGCCCTGGCTTAACAATGGTTTAAGGCCCAATCCAGTTCTGATTAAGACCAAGGTCCTGGTTTATCCTTCAAGGCTTTGGTTTCCTTATGCTCTGTGCTCAGGTATGCACAGGAGAAGACCTCCTTCTTTTTGTCCTCCTGTTACAGTTACTGGACAGATGATATCTCCTTCCTACCCCTGCCCTCCCTTCTCTCTAAAAAAAAGAAAGAAATGCATTGTTCTGTAGTTTCATTGTGTGGCAGTTTTATTATTGTGCAAACAGCATAGATTATACTTCCCATTAAAAAGGAAGGCCAGCTATTCTACATGGCCTCAAATGCTATCAAGAGATACATATGCAATAAGTACAAGATATGAGTCTGTAGCTCATGTAACACAGTGTACTGATGTGTGTGTGTGTGTGTGTGTGTGTGTGTGTTGGTACTGGGGCTTGAACTCAGGGCTTCATACTTTCAGCTTTCTTGCTTAAGGCTGGTGTTCTACTACTTGAACCATGTTTTCAGGCTGGCATTTTGTTGGTTAATTGAAGGAGTGAGCCTTGAGGGCTTTTCCTATCCAAGTAGCTAGAATTATAGGTATGAGGTATAGGTACCCAGCATACTATTTTATAGTAAGCTTTTTTTTTAATAAGTACGAGTGGATACCATCATGAAAAATATAGCATTGCATATTGTTGTAACATAGTTGTTCATTATCAAGTGTTAGATAGGCATATAATTGCAAGTGCCATACTTTTATGTACCTGGAAGTGTGATCGGTTGTTTTTATTGGTACACCACAAATATGCAGGTAACATGTGGTACTGTAAAATCTCTAGTTATAGGAAACTTCTCCTCTAGGTGGTCTGTCATTGCCAAAGTGGTATGTGATTGTATTTATGTACAGACACATCACAATATATGTAATTTCTCTATTAATGGGCCTTTGTGTGTGATTGTGGAAGGTGAACTCAGGCCATAGCAAGTGTTGTGATTCTTGAGCCTCATCTCTAGACCTTTTATTATTATTATTATTATTATTATTATTATTGTTGTTGTTGTTGTTGTTGTTGTTTCAGACATGGACTCACTGTTACTTTTCCCAGCCTAGCTGTGAACCATGATCCTCCATCTTTATCCTCACCGGTAGCTGGGAGTACAGATGCTTACCACAGCTGCCAGCTGAAAATTTTTTGCTTGTATAACTATCATGGAAACACACATCACTGCACATAGATGTTGGTTTATATTTTGGAGACTCTTCTTAGGATGCCTATGTGTGTATTTGGTGGATCAAATGATAAAAAAAAAACAAAACATTTTTAGACTCTTATATTTTACTGCCAAGTTGCTTCTTGGCAAAATTTCTATTATGTATTGAGCATTTACTTTATTTTTAATTATGGATGATTTCCCCCATGAATTAATAGTGTTTTCTAATTATCTGGATTAAAAAAAGATTGCCCAACTAATATTGTTAACTAAGATAATATGTCTGTAGTAATAGCAGGCATATAAGTGCTCTCTTTCTCTCTCTCTCTCTCTCTCTCTCTAGCTCTCGCTCTCATTCAGATATTAGGGCTTGAACTCAGGGCCTCTCTTGCTTGACTTTTCTTCCTAAGGCTAACCCTCTACTGTTAAAAGTCTTAATGAGGAAACAGAAATAAAAATAAAACAGGCTGTCGGGAGGGCAGGAGGGCGAAGTGGCTCATGCCTGTAATCCTAGCTACTCAGGAGACAGATCTGAGGATCAAGGTTTAAAGCCAGCCCAGGCACAAAAGAACCTGAGACTCTTATCTCCAATTCACCTCTAGAAAACAGGAAGTGGGACTTGGCTCAAGGGTAGGGCAGTAACCTTGAGCTGAAGAGCTCAGGGACAGAACCCAAATGAATACAAGCCCCACGACCCCCCCCCCCACACACACAACAGGTTGTGGTCTCTTTGGGGCCAAGCATGGACACCCTTACCCAGGCCCAGAATGGAATGACCCACCTAGGGTGAGAGAATTTTTGGCCAAGCCTAGGTAGGAATAACCTGCCTGAGGTCAAGCACTTGAAGCCTGCACTTGGTGTTTGGTTTGGATTTCTCTTCCCAGGTGGTCCTCAGATCTTAGCCTTCTAACTAGCTGTATTTACAGGCTTGAGCTGCAGGTGCCTAACCTGCAATTGTTTTTTGTTTTGTTAGCTTTATTACTTCCCACATGATGGATCTGACCTTGTTATCCAAACTCTGGACATAATACTGCAGGGCTTGGGACCCAGAACTGGACAAGCAGAGCACCTGCGCCCTCCGAGGGCAGTAAGGAGCTTGACGACCAGATGCATAGCTTTTCTCTGCAAGTGCTCCATGAGGCGGGGCAGGGAGAGCAATTCTTTCTTTTGGGTCACTTAACAGCTCCAAGCATATGTTATGTCCCATGGAAGAGATTTCTGTGCAAGAGAACAGCAGGAAAAGAAGAGTAGACAAATAACATATTGGACTGCTACTTTTAGAGGCCTGGATTCCTGAAATTTATAAAACAAAATAAAACGGACAGTGATGAGGGTAAAACCTGGGACTGTGGTCACTGAACTGTGTGCCCAACCTGCTGAAGTTTCTTGTGCACACAACCTACTCGGCTGTTGGAGCCAATTAATTTCCCCATCTACCAGGTACACTTCCTTTTCTAGTATTTGAAACCAAAGAACTGAACCCAAGACTTCTGCTGTGAGGTCACAATCATTTCTTTTAGTATTCGTTTACAGTGTAAAGCCCTTGTATGTGGACCCCCTGTGGAAATGTGGTTATGGGGCCGGGAGTTTGGCCTAGTGGTAGAGTGCTTGCCTAGCATGCACGATGCTCTGGGTTCAATTCCTCTGTACCACATCCACTGAAAAAAGCTGGAAATGGTGCTGTAGTTCAAGTGGTAGAGCGCTGGCTTTGAGGAAAGCCCAAGGACAGTGCTCAGGCCCTGAGTTCAGACTCTAGGACTGGCAAAGAAAAAGAAAAAAGAAAACGCAGTTACATTAATGAGGAGCAACTTGGTTGGAGAGAGTGGGCTCTTACACCTCTTTCTCATGAAACAGGAAATTTTAAAAAATTAATTTACTAAAGGTGATATACAGAGGGATTATGTTTATATAAGTCAGGTGATGAGCACATTTCCTTTCGTACAGTGTCTTCTGTTCCCTCACTTTCTCCCAGCCCTCCCTCCCCTCTCCACCCACTAATTGTATGGTTCACTTTCATCAGTGTCTATGAGCTCCAGTGCTTTACTTTTTCACCCTTTTTCCCTCATGTTCTATGCCCTCCTCCTGCCATGCTCCTGAAGATAGACATTTGAACACACCATACATAAAGAAGACAGTCATTAAAAACTAAAAAAAATTAAACTTTTGTTTTAGTATCTTGGAGTTTATTTCACTATGTATATTATTTTACATAAACATGAAGAGGTGCTTAGGTATTCCACCTTTATGTTTCTCTCCTAGTATTGTCTTTTGATCTCTCTATATGTGAGTACCTAGAATCCTGTATAATCTGTCATATCCCAGTGCCTTTAGATCTAATTTGCACATGTAAGATTGAGCTTGTCTCTCTGGGCTTGGCTTACTTCACCTCACTTAATATGACTTGATCTAGTTCCATCCATTTCCTTGCAAATGACATTATTTTATTCTTTCTATTGGCTGTGTAAAATTCCATTGTGTGTAGGCACTGGATCTTCTGGAGCCACTCATCTATCGTGGTGCATCTGAACTGTTTGCATGTTGGCTGTTGTGAAGAGTGCAGCAGTGAACATGGGTGTGCAGGTGTCTTCATCACAACCTCGCTCGTGATGCTCAGGGGAGATGCCCACTATCAGTACAGCAGCTGGGTTGTAGGGAAGATGTATGGTTGGTTTTTTGAGGGGCTTCCAGACTGCTTTCCAGAGTGGCTGTACTAGTTTATATTCCCACCAGCAGTGCTGTAGAGTCTGAGCCAAGTTTACAGAAGTCTTAAGCACCCTGTAACATTAGCTGCCACAGCCATAGGTGAGCTCTCCAGGTGGACTTTCACCTAGAGCTAGCCCCAACAACCTCATCTGCACCAGTCATCTTTGTTGGCAGACTTTTTTTTTTTGCCAGTCTCTGCGCTTGAACTTAGGGCCTGAGCATTGTCCTTGGACTTTCTCAAGGCTAGCACCCTACCACTTGAGACACAGCACTACTTCTGGCATTTTCTATGTACGTGGCACCGAGAGATGGAACCCTGGTCTTTGTGCATGCTGGGCAAGCACTCTACTACCAGGCCAAAGTCCAGGCCCTAGGCAACTCACAGCTGTAATCCCAGCTATTTAAAGGCAGAGATAGGGAGGCTTAAGGTTCTAAGGACAAAAAGTTCCTTAAGTCCCCCACCCCCACCTTTCCTCCATTTCAACCAATAAACTTAGCATGCTCCTGGACACCCTCCATCCCAGCTACTTGGAAGGCTGTTCATAAGACAATTCTGGTCCAAGATAAGCCTTTTTTTCATTGTTTTAAATGTATGAATTTATTATCAGACTACTGGAGGTCAGGAGTCCAAATGAGCTGAAATGGAGGTGTGAGTGGGCAAGTCCTCCTGGACTATCTAAGCAAAAATCCGTTGCCTTTCCTTTTTTTGTTGTTTTTTAAAGATTTTATTAACATTGGTTTTTATATCATATTTCAAGTGTCATGTTTAATAAACAAGTATTCAAGAAGGGACTCTCTATATACATAATTAAAATTAAGCTGAGGGTTTATATGTCTTAGATACATATTAATCTATAGATTATATAGTCAATCATAGATTTTTATGTCTATGTAGTTATGTTTATATCTCCAAGACCATGTCCATAACTTTGGGTACCTAAATATTGAGTCATTGCTCTTGTACTGGTTGGATCTATAATATCCACATATTAAAGAGGCCATGTGCCTTTTGTTCCTTTGGTCTTGATTTATCTCACTCAACATGATTTGTTTCACCCACAAGATAAGCCTTTTTAAAAGAACCCAAAGCAAAAAAGGGCTGAGATTGATTGATCACCTGTCCAGCAACTATAAGGCTCTGAGTTCAAATCCTAGTACTGCCAAGGAAAAAGGAACATTTGAACAATACCATCAACTCACTTGATCACCATTGTGTCATACTGGGAAATACTATCCAATCCGTTGTTCAAATCCAAGGCTAGAGGTCCTGCTTCACTTTTCTTATTTTCCCATCATTACGCCATCAGGGTTCCTCCACGTCCAATTCTCTGGTAGGTCTTCTTGTCTCTTTCTCCAAAAGGTATTCTAAATTGATTGGCTTCCTATTATCTCCAGCAATTTTGCATCTAACTGAAACAACTGTTGTTGTTGTTGTTATTTCACCTGGGTTACTAAAACAGTGATCTAGCTGGGCTCCATGTTGCCATTCTTTTTTTATTTTACCAGTCCCAGAGCTTGAACTCAGGACTTGGGGACTGTCCTTGAGATTTCTCAAGGCTAGCACTCCATTGGTTGAGCCCCAATACCACTTCTGGCTTTTTCTGTGTATGTGGTAACGAAGGAATCGAACCCACAGCTTCATGCGTGCTAGGCAAGCACTCTACTGTTAGGCCATGTTGCTCATGTTGCCATTCTTGTTCCATTACACAGTGTTCAACAAACAAATCAAAGCCAGGCATGGTGGTACATACATGTAATTCCACTCAGGAGATGGACGTAGGCGAATCTCCATTTAAGACCAGCCTGAGCAAAAAACTTGAGATCTTATCTGAAAAATACACTAAAAAAAAAGCCACAGGACTAGGAGTATGGTTGGAATGAGAGGGTTTGCCTAGCAAGCAGGAGGCCCTGAGTTCAATCCCTATTACTGTCAATAAGTAAAAGTAAATAAACAAAGGTAATCTTACTTAAAATAATCATTTGTCTTCTCATCTTAGCCCTCCAAAGCTTTTTCATTTTATTTAAAAAAAACACCTTTTTGAGTAAGCTCTTCAAGATTTTCAGTGACTGGTCAAATCTCATTTTGGCCAAATCCCTATCAGTGACTTCAGATACTCAAACGCCAGCCCTGTCTCTTTCCATACTCCAGATTCATCATGCTCCTATTTTTCCTTTGCCATGTTCTGTCTCCCTATCCCTGTAAGTATGTCTTCTTATTACTTATGTATTTGTCTAAATATGTGACTAGTTTCCGATCAATCCTTCCTATAGTATAGAGATCATCTTAAACATTACAAGCCTGCTACACACCCGTCATGGCATCAAGCCCTCCTGCTCTGGTTTCCTAAGTTATATAACCGGTACCACTGGACTTGCTGGAAGTGATGTGGAACCTGCAGAATCTCTTACCTTGTCCTCTGATAGTTTTAGGCAAGAATGGTCCAGGGCCAGGAGTTTGGCCTAGTGGTAGAGCGCTTGCCTAGCATGCCCAAAGCCCCGGGTTCAATTCCTCAGTACCACATACATAGAAAAAGCGGTACATAGAAAAGTGGTACTGTGGCTAAAGTGGTAGAGCCCTAGCCTTGAGAAAGCCCAAGGACAGTGCTCAGGCCCTGAGTTCAAGCCCCAGGACTGGCAGAAAGAGAGAAAGAAAAGAAGAAAGAAAGAAAGGAAGAAAGAAAGAAAGAAAGAAAGAAAGAAAGAAAGAAAGAAAGAAAGGAAGGAAGGAAGGAAGGAAGGAAGGAAGAAAGAAAGAAAGAAAGAAAGAAAGAAAGAAAGAAAGAAAGAAAAGAATGGTCCAAACAGCCAAATGCCACAGCTGTAATCTTACTCAAGGGGCGGTAGTCTGAAAATTAAAGTTCAAAGCCAGCACAGGCAGGAAAAGTCCATGAAACTCATATCTCCAACTAGCCAGGAAAAAAAAAAAGGCAAATGTGGAGCTATAGCTCAAGTAATAAAGCACCAACCTTGAGGGTAAAAAAAGGACAGTGAGAATTGGCACCAAAAAAAAAAAAACCCAAAAAACAAAAAACTAAAATGGTTGCAGCCATTTTAAAGCAAAAGAGTTACATTTTAGCTTAAAGTTTCTTGGAAAGAGGGAATTAGAGGGTGGCAAAAATGAAAGCAGGAGATTACACACCATTGATTTAGCAAATATTTATCGAATATTAATAAATACCAAGCACTAGTACCAATATTTAGAATAGTACTAAGCATTATTCTAAATACTAGAATTACAACTACAAAGTAGAGAGAAAATTTCCTAGATGTCATGATGCTTATGTTATTATTCTGTTACTACTGGGGATTGAGCTGAACTACATCTCCAGCTTATATTTAGTCAAGGAGAAAAATACACCATTGATTTCAGAGAGTGACCAAATGCTGTAAAGAAGGAAAACGGGGAAGGAACTGAGGAAGAAGAGGAAGAGGTGGAGAATTCTGGAGAGACAGATTCTAGGGACTATGGGGAGATAGGAATAAAGATGTGGTTTATCTCCACTGAAGGAAGATACAGCTTTGCCCAGGCTGGGGACACTTCAGGAACAGCAGAGCTCGACATTTATTCAGCTACCCTTGCCCATAAATGGAGGCGCACACACCAACTGTTAGTTCTAGTGACGTGAGATTTGGTTTTAAATAGCTAGGTTGGGGCAAGGATCTTCCATCCCCCTTCCTTCTCCTCCTTTTTTTTTCTTCTTCCAGTTGTGGGGCTTCAACTCTAGGTCTGGATGCTGTCCCACAGCTCTTCAGCTCAAGGCTACTGCCCTATCCCTTGACCCACAGCCCCACTTCCAGTTTTCTAGTGGTTATTTGGAGATAAGAGTCTCTGGGACTTTAGTCTCTGGCTGGCTTTGAACCACAATCCTCAAATCTCAACCTCCTAAGTAGCTAGGATTGCAGGTGTGAGCCACCACTCCTCCTTTTTGCGATGGTCCTGGGCTTGAACTGAGAGCATTGGCACTGCCCCTAAGCTTTTTTATTCAAGGCTAGCACTCTACCACTAGAGCCACACATGTGTTTCTGTGTTTCTGATGGTTACTTGGTGACAATCATTTCATCAACTTTCTTTTCTGGGCTGGCTTTGAACCATGATCCTCAGATCCCGCTCAGTAGCTAGGATTACAGGTGTGGGCCACCAGCCCCTGAAACAAGGCTCTTTTTGAGTTGGGCGTGTTGGTGCCTCCTGCGTCTGTTTGAGTGCTCCCTCCCTCTTCCCATACCCCGATTGAGTCTATTGATCCTCAAACCTGCAGAGGCTCTCTCAGTTAATTGACTCACCTCTTCTTACTTGCAGGACCACCACACATAGCCTTCATGGTTCTTCTTCTTCTTTTTTTTAATGTGTATGTGTGCCAGTACTCATGGGCAGTGCTATCCTTTAGCTTTTTCCACCAAAGCTGGCATTCTACCACTCAAACCACACCTCTTCTTCCTCCCCATGGTTCTATACTCACTGATTTGTGCAAGCTTCCTATTGCTGCTTCCTTTCCCAGCCAGGAGCTCCAGGACACGAGGGTCTATTTGAATTCCTGCCACACACAGATCTTAAAGAGTACACACCATTAGTAGCTGAGAGTAAGTGGGATAAGCATGTTTTTCATGTTTTAACTGTGTCTGTCTTGCTCAAACCCTTGGTTTCTCTGTGAGTCTGATTTTCTGTCAGTCTCCTTTTTCCTTTTAGAAGCAACATTCTCTTTCTGAACATGGCTCCTTTCCCACTGTAACTTGTAGCTTGTTCTCAAGAGAGATGGGTCTCTAGGCTGCAGTTGGCTCATCATTGCATGAGAACTTGACCCTGGGATGAGAAACCAGGTACAGTTATCCTTGAATGTTCCAGTTGACATTTGGAAAATTATATAAAATGATTTTCCAGCCAGTCAGATAGGCTATCCTTGGCTAAGTCTTTCCTTCCCCATGAGCCAATGTGAATTTTCTGCCATGCACCCTGTAGAGCTCAGATCTGAGTACTCATGGATTCTTCCCCAGTGAGGAGGCAGCACGGGCTCTAAAGAGAGCGCAGACCGCAGTAAGGCCCCTGCAACGCACAGATGGAACAATGCCTTATGGCATTGACAGGGTGATGAACTTTCTGAAGCACCCTGCCGAGCGGATAAGACACTGGGCTGTTATCCCGAATGCTAGAAAATACAATGAAGCTGTCATTGTGTTGGAGGACAGAGGTCTGAGATCTGAGCATAAAAAACAGAGTCAAAAGCCCTGTGTGTTCATTTGCTGTTCAGTTATTTTGGAAGTAATAACAAAGTACAATTTCTAGGGGCCAGGAGTTTGGCCTAGTGATAGAGTACTTGCCTAGGATGCACAAAGACCGGGTTTGATTCCTCAGTACCACATATATAGAAAAAGCCGGAAGTGGTGCTGTGGCTCAAGTGGTAGAGCTTTGGCCTTGAGAAAACCCAAGGACAGTGCTCAGGCCCTGAGCTCATGAGCTAGGACTGGGGAAAAAAAAAAAAAAAGCAAGTGCAATTTCTGTACCCAAACTACCTTTTCCATGAAGCATAGTTTATACATTTAAGGTCACAATTGTGTGTGTATTTTTAGAACAGTCATTCATGCGGGAGAGACTGGGATAGAATTGGGACTCAGGGCCTCACCCTGGCTACACCCTCACCATTTTTATTTATTTTGTCGGTCCTGAGTTTGAACTTCGAGTCTGGGCTCTGTCCCTGAGCCCTTTTGCTCAAGACTAGAGCGTTACCACTTTGAGCCACAGCTCCACTTTCAGTTTCCTTGTGGTGAACTGGAGATAAGCGTCTCACAGACTGTCATGCCCAGCAGGACCGCGACCCTCAGATCTCAGCCTCCAGCAGCAAGGGTGACAGGTGTGAGCCACCGACACCCAACTACCCCTAGCCTTTTTTGCTTAACTTATTTTTTTCCATATAGGACTTGTATTTTTGCCTGGGTTTGCCTGGACCTTGAGCCTCCAGTTTATGCTTCCCATGTATCTAGAAGGTCAGTGCACACTACCAGACCCAGCTATTGATTAACATGAGATCGTGCTAACTGTGTTGTTTTGTTTACCAGAATAGGCCTTGAACCATTATCCTCCAGGTCTCCACCTCACCAATAGCTGGGATTATAAGTGGGATCCACTGTGCTCAGCCACTCTTGTGGCTTTTCAATTCTGTCACCTTAACCACTGGGCCACAACTACTCATGCAGTTTTCAACAGAAAGAGATACAGTGATTTTTTTTTCCTTCTTATTCCTGACTTCCACCTCATGCCTCATGTCTTAGGCAATATAACCAGTTATCCTCCACTTGTATACCTTGTTGGCTTTTTCAAAACTTAGTGACTTGAAACAGCCAGTGGGTTGTTTTTTTTTTTACTTTGTTTTGTTTTGTTTTTGCCAGTCCTGGGGCTTGAGCTCAGGGCCTGAGCACTGTCCTTGAGTTTTTTTCAAGGGTAGAACCCTACCCTTTGAGCCATAGCACCACTTCTGGCTTTTTCTATGTATGTGGTACCGAGGAATTGAACCTGGGTCTTCATGCATGCTAGGCAAGTTCTCTACCAGTAGGCCAAGCTCCCAATCACAGCTAGTGTTTTTATTTGCTTAGGATTTGATGAGAGAAGTAAGCAGTTCCAGCAGGGCTCAATGGGCTAGGGTGATGGCTTGACCATGTGTGTGCAAAGGGTCCCCAAGTGTTTGGAGGCATATTGCTGTCCCCTCCCATCTATTCAGCAAACACTGTCATGTGATGACAGAAAAGATACCAGTATTAAGAAGGATTGTAGGCCAGAAGTTTGGCCTAGTGATAGAATGCTTGCCTAGCATTCACGAAGACCCGGGTTCGATTCCTTGGTACCACATACATAGAAAAAAAGCCAGAAATGGTGCTGTGGCTCAAGTGGTAGGGCTCTAGCCTTCAGAATGCCCAAGGAGAGTGCTCAGGCCTTGAATTCAAGCCCCAGGACTGGGGGAAAAAAAGAAAGCAAAAAGAAGGATTGTAGACAGATGTCAGTAACTAATAGCTGTAATCCTAGCTACTCAGAAGACTGATGGGCAGGAAAGGCTGTGAGGCTCTTATCTTCATTTCATCACACACGCACGCACGCGTGCGCGCGCGCGCGCACACACACACACGCACACACCAGAAGTGACTCTGTGGCTCAAATGCTACAGTGCAAGCCTTCAGCAAAAAAAAAAAAAAAAAAGGTCAGGGATGGTATCCTGCTTCTGACTTCAAAGCCCCAGGACTGACTTCTACTCTTAAGGAAACTGTACCTTTGCTTTCATTGTAGTTGCTACTTAATCTTTCACCAAAACAAATCATATGGCCAAGTCTGTTCCGGAGGAAGAGAACTAGACTTCCTACAGTGATGAAAAGAGGGAAAAGGTCCCATTGCAAAAGAGGGTACATAAAGGTAAGTAGAAAAATTTTTGCACTTTTTTTTTGCAGGTTACCAGGGGCATAGGCTTATGAACATGAGTATAGATGTATGTGTGTGTGTGTGTGCCCATTTCTATTTTTTAATAAATGATATCATACAGTTTTATGGATTTTTTTTAGTTATTTAAAAACCTGTTTTACAAACTTTGGTATCGACCACAATACAAATGTTTATATTTTCAATGTTAAAGACATTTGATAGCCAAACAATTTCACAAGAGACTTCTTATCTCTTTATGTCTGAGGGTGGGAAGGGGTAAAGTTACAGGAGAAATCTACAGATCTCAGAACAGAGTCTAAGAATAAGAGGAAAAGACCTGATCAACTTTGGCTTTACTTGGAACTTTTGCCTTAGCTGATTTATCAGCTAGTCAAAAATCTTTGTACAGGTTTCTTAGGCTACAAGGTCGGTTTCCTACAGAAGCAGCCACGTAATGGAGACAGCTAAGGATCTGGAACATTGTTTGCATTTTGTTAGTGCTCATTCCCTCTGGAAAGGAGGCTTGTCTCTGTTGTCCTTTACCCAAGGGGGAGCTTGTATGGTCTGTCTTTGGGTCGGTCTCAATGTTACCTTGTCAAAGAAGTCTTCTCATCTGGTATGAAAGGGCACCCCAGGCTGCTCGTCAGGGGCTCATGTCTGTAATCATAGCTCCTTAGGAGGCTGAGATCTAAGGATCCTGGTTCAAAGCCAGCCCAGACAGACAAATCCAAGAGATTAGCACAATGTAACTAGTACAAAGCCAAAAGAGGAGGTGAAGCTCAAGTACTACAAAGCAGTACGTCAGGGCCCTGAGTTCAAGCCTCATACCATATAAATAGGTAGCTCATCCATCCTGGCTTCTGTTGTACTTTCTCCTTAGTTATTGTCCACAGCATGACTACCACCTGATACTGTGTACACAGATTCATTTGTTTATTGGTGGTCCATCTATGACCTCCAGGAAGTCAGAAGGCTCTGCCCTCCCCACTCCTGGGACCTCAGCATCGGAACAATGGCTGACACAAAGAAGCCCCTTGGCAAGCATCTCCTCACTGACTATAATGAATAAGCTCGTCTGTAAGATGGGGACTTCCCTCTCCATTGGGTTTCCATGAGGAATAATGGTTAATACTTCATCTACTGTATACATTTGGACATAAATTAGACACCAGTTATTTGCCAGCCAGAGGTACATACACCCATAGCCTACATTTATATGCGGACATAAATATTCATAACCCCAAGTAGCAGCTCTGTCTGGAAACAGTTGATCTCTGGTGTGGATTACAGCCTTCAAGTGCAAGGAGAAAATTAGCCTTATAATCTAACTTCTCATGAAGAATATTCAACTGAAGAAGAAACCGAAAATGAAATCCATGCAAACTGAGGGACCCAGGATGGACTAGCAGTCGACAAGGAACTTAAATGGATTTCATGGAGTTCTAAAAGAGACAGAAATATCTGGAAGGGTGAAATGGAATGGTTGAAACCTCAGCCAAGAATGCACACTGAGCTGATTGCTGAGGGCTCACGGCTGTGACTATTCAGGGGGCTGAGATCTGAGGATCAAGACTCTTGATCCAATGCAAGTCCAGGGGCTGGGAGCTTGGCCTGCATGAAGACCAGGGTTCAATTCCTTGGTTCCACATACACAGAAAAAAGCCGGAAGTAGTGCTGTGGCTCAAGTAGTAGAGCTCTAGCCTACTAGCCTTGCGGAAGAAGCCCAGGGACAGTGCCCAGTACACAGTACCCTGTGTTTATGCCCCAGGACTGCAAAAACATACAAACAAAGCAAGACCAGCCCAACTCTTATCCCCAGTTAACCAGCAGAAAAGCTGCAAGTAGAACTTAGGCTCAAATGGTACAGCACTAGCCTTGAGCTACTGGGGGACATAAGGGACATAGGGCATAAGGGACAGCACCTAAGCCCTGAGTTCAAGCCCCAGGACCAGCACAAAGGAAAAAGGAAATAGTCCAACTGTGAGCAGAATCCAGAGGAGAATACCAATGGAAAGAGGGTGGATCAAGGCCATACTGGCTGAGGGCTGGGATTAGTAAAAGTCTCCCCTCCTGCCCTGTACTTCCTGCCTCCCTCGCTGTGCTGGTGGCCATTCACCCCCGCCAAAAGAACCAAGTGTGTTCCTCTGCAAAGAACCCAGTTAACTACTCAGGGAGAGCTTTGGCAATTCAAGCAAGTGTCTGTGCCCAGAAGAACTTATCTGTTCTGCCATGTAAGGCTTCCTAAGCCAGAGGCTGGCTCTTGCCCCATCCTGAAGCCACAGGCACAAGCCAGCCAGCCTCTCTAGGTGCCCAGCGCTTTTACTATCTATGCCTGAGGGTCTGCTCTGCACTTTGCTCTGAACCAGGAACCCTAAGCTGTCCTGGAATGCTGTAATGGTTTGCCTGTGTACTAACAATGGAATCTGCTCCTCTGACTTGCCCTGAATAAAATCCGTGGAATCCGATCATGTGACCACATGTGAACCTCACATTTTGAAAGAATAATGTTAAGTCCTTTTTTCTTCTCCCACCCTGCAGCAGCAGGAAGGCTGGTAGTACGAACTGAACCCCACTGGGTGCTCTGGAGCCTCCGAGATGCAGGGCCTGAGGATTCTGATCAAAACCTCTAGAGACTAGTTACTGAGAAAAATTAACAGGAAGGTTCTCTGTCCTAGAGAGCTAAATGCCTGGCTGTCTTAGCAAGGGCTTTAGTGACTTGGCAGAGAAGGGAGAGAAGGAGCCACAGTATTCAGCCTGTCATCTTGTGATCAAATTCATGGGACATAAAATTAAGAATTGTAAGCCTTAACCTATCCACTCTGTGGAGATCTAAAATGTTCTGATCACCCCCAAAAGAAAGCTCCTACCTAATAGGTAGTCACTCCCTATCCTCCTCCACCCCTAGGAGAAGCCCCAGTTTTGCAGATTTTCCAAGTGCCAGCATTGGCTTTAAGAAAGTCCTGTCTCAAGCGCTTTGATGCGTGAGTCAGACAGGGCAGGCTCAGAAGCCATCTTTGTCTCTTACCTGTGAGACCCTGGGCTAGTTGCCTCAAGTTGGGATATCTGAGGATGGGGAATCTTTCCTAAGTATTACAGCTCAAGCTGAGTGATCTGTAATCCCCACGGGAAAGCTGAGGCAGAAGGATCTGAGTTAGGCTAGTTTGAGTTCTACCAGACCCTGTCTCAAAATGAATGAATGAATGAATGAAAGAAAGAAAGAAAGAAGGAAAGAAAGAAAGAATTGAAGCTCCTATTTGGTGTGTGGTCTCAGAGTAGTCAAAGGGCAAGAACAGGGCTGCATTCTTCAGGGCCTCTCTTGGTTTCTTTTTCCCTCCTCCTTTCTCTTCCTTTTTCTTTTTCTTATTGAGACAGTCTCACTACATTGCACAGGCTGGACTTGAACTTATGATCCTCCTTTATCTACCTCTCATGTGCTAGGATTACTGGAATGTGCCACCATACCCAGCTTCTCCAGAGTCTTCTAGAAGGCTCTGGAAAATGTAACGTATAGCAGCAGGGAAGCCTTGGGGATGGATAGCCAAGCACAGTTCAAGACATCAACCTCTTCTTCCAATCCTTAACACCTTGCTTAGTTCACGAATCCAGTGTGAAGCGGGAAAGTCAGTACGGATCAGACGGTTCTGGGAAAGGCACTTGGAACAGAGGGGTCGTGGTTGTCATTCCATGGGTCCTATTATCCCCTAACTGACTAGTGGAAATAGCAGTTAGGGCTAACAAGCAGCATTACTCCTGGGGTGAGGTTGTTTGGGGGTGCACCGAGGTACCAAGGTGGCAGAGGATGGTGGGAGAAAGTGAGCACAGAGTGAATTCACCCCGTGTCCTGAGCACCCTCCGAGACTTCGGCCTCTGGGTGCAAGAGAATGGCTGCTGGCTCCCCACCACTCAAAAGGAAATTACTTATGACCCAGGGACCCCGGACAGTAAGCTGAAACCAGAGTCAAAGGAGCCGTTGCTTCCTGTCTCTGCCCCTCTCAAGCCCCATTCAGTTTTGATCACCCTCCAGTAACCCTGGGATCTAATTAGAAATTACCAGAATGTTGAGGGATCTGACCAATAATATACTACCTTCCAAAACAACCCATCAAAGCACTCCCAGACTCAGAATTACCTGGAGAGGACAGAGAGAACGGACTTCACTCATTGAGCTCCAGAAACAAGAGCCTGAGGAGAGTATACCTTTAGAGGTCAGCGGAAGCGCTGCAATACTGGTAGGCATTGCCTGCTGCTGAGCTGCAACACGAGGCAGGTCTTACCTACTACAGGGCTGCAACCCTCGAGGTCTGCTGAGCTAGATGGGCTGCGTGGGCTCTGCTCATAATCAGCCACAGCAGAAAAGTCCATATCACTACCTCCCGGAGAAGGGACTTCCCTCCCCTGTCAGTCACTCAGCTTTCCATAGACGCCACGAGTCCAGGACATTCTGTGCATCTCTGCCACTCTTATGGACTCTTCTCTGTGAATTTGAGGATCTAAAACCCTGTGGTTCTGGATTCTTTTGCTGGAGTCACAAACTGCCAGGACTCTGGGTTCCTCCCCACCACTCCTCCTCCCTGGCCAGTGACCAACTTCAGAGTAGGACTTGCCACTAGACCTCAACAAGTCTCTCAGGATGAATGTGGAACTGACTGTTCTCTAAGGCCCTCCTAGGCCAATCAGTGCTAAGCCAAGAAAAACAAGGACTCAAACTCTTGAACTCCTGAGAACGAAACACTTGACAGAACCTGTGCTGTCCTAACAAGTGCTAGTGAGGGCAGGGCTCTTAGAGCCGGAAGGGCCCACATGGATTTGGCAACATTGGCCAAGTCCCAAGGATGTAGTTTCTGAGGCCTGGGGAGGGAGAGGGCCCGCAGGGCTGTGACTTCCTGGGATGAGGGCCTAGATGTCTCAGAGGTCAGGGAGGAGAGGTGGCAGGCCTGGCTAGATGCATGGTCAGAGTATTTGCAGTGCGATTTGGGGGCCTCCTGAAATCTTGTCAAAATTCAGCACTGACCCCCCTACCATGTTCTGGTGAGTAGATTACAGCCCATTAAGGGCAAGTGAGGCAGAAGACTCACAAAGGTTCTGTCATTTCATTGCCTCTGTATTCCAAAGGCAGTGACTTTTCGTATTCAAGAATGGAGGGTGACAGTGGCTCATGCCTGTAATCCTAGCTACTCAGGAGGCAGAGATCTGAGGATCAAGGTTCAAAGCCAGCGTGGGCACTAAAGTCCATGACACTCTTATCTCCAATTAACTACCAGAAAAATGGAAGTGGTGCTGTGGCTCAAGAAGTAGGGTGGTAGCCTTGAGTTGAAGAGCTCAGGGACAAGGCCCAGGCCCAGAATTCAAGCCCCACAACTAACCAAAAAAAAAGGAGGGTGGGGCCTGGTGCCAGTGTCTCACTCCTGTAAACATAGCTACTCAAGAGGCTGAGATCTGAGAATCATAATTGAAAGCCAGCTGGAGCAGCAAAGTCCATGAGATTCCAATCTCCAATAAACTACTACTACAAAAAAATAAAAGCATTAGTACTGTGACTTAGGTAGTTAGCTCAGGGACAGCACCCAGGTCCCACGTTCCAGCACTAGGGCTGGCACATGCACACACACACACACACACACACACACACACACACACACACAAAATGGAAGGTGTGACTCTAGAACCCTCTCCCAGGCCTTGGCCTGTTTTCTGAAACTCTCCAGAAGGACAAAGAGCCAGGAACTTCCAAGAACCAGTAGCTTTCAGTTTGCCAAACTTGTATGAAAAATGGCTTATGACTTTCTGCTTGAGAAATCTCTGCTCCTCCTCCTCTGTCCTCCTCCTCATCCCCTGTCCATTTCCCCCCCCTCTTTCTCTCTCTCTCTCTCTCTCTCTCTCTCTCTCTCTCTCTCTCTGAACCTAACTGCACAGAGAAACATCCACATGAGATGGAAATCTTGGGACAAAGCAACAGCGAGGTGCTGGGTAGAGGAAGGGCGCCCACACAGGAGCAGCTGGGAAGGAAAGAGGATCCTCAGAGGCCGCAGGGTCTGGCAGCCAGGCTAAGAACAAAGTTCGAGGAAGTGGGTCAATGCTAGAAGCTTCCATGCGGCCTTGAACAGAGTCTGCTACACTTTACAGCAATAAGTAATTGCAATGATTTTGGGGAGGGCGGGGTAGCCTGGGGGATGGAGCCCCAGGCCTCATGCATGGTAGGCAAGAGCTTTACCACTGAGCTGCAAACCCAGAGTACATTTACCACGATCTGACCGCGCAGCGGCCTGTTGAGGTGGACTGAGATGTCAGGACGTGGAACAAAGCAAAGCACACAGGACCTTCTGCAAGTGTGACCGTGGGGTGGAGCATAGACTTCAGCGTGTTTGTGTGATTACAGGAAGAGCTAAATGGAGAGCCAGCGATTGGCCCCTCCGGTGGAAGAGAGTGTGGAGGTGTTTCACTCTGACTATGGGCCCCAAAACAGCAGATTTACATAAACTTGTCCAACTATTTCCTTGGAATGAGTTACTACAAGGGGAATTACTGACTTAAAGACCTAACATATAATTGAGGTTCAAAGCCAGCCCAGGCACTAAGAACCCTGAGACTCCAATTAATCACTAAAACAAACAAACAAAAAAACCCACCCAAAATGGGAAGTGGAGCTGTGGCTCAAGGGGTAGGGTGGTAGCCTTGAGCCAAAGAGCTCAGGAACAGCGCCTAGGCCCAGAGTTCAAGCCTCATGACCACCACCACCACCAAAACCTATCACGTATCCTATCCATCTTTTATTCTTTTATCTACCTATTTATCACCTATATACCTAGCTATCTGCTTTCTGTTATCAGGATTTGAACCCAGGGCCTCACACCTGCTTCACTTGCTTTAGGATACTCTATCACTTGAGCCACACTCCTATCCCAAAAGCTACACACACACACACACACTTTTTAAAATTCATAATTATCAAGTTGCCACCTCACACTTTTGAAGCAGTTTAGACATTTATATATTGGCAATAACTTCTTCGCAAAACTTTGTTTTATGTCAGGCATGGGGCTTGACTCTGGGCCTGGGTAATCTCCCTGAGCTCTTTAGCTCAAGGCTATCGCCCTGCCCCTTGAGCCACAGCACCACTTCTGGTTTTCTGGTGGTTCATGGGAGATGAGAGTCTCTCAGACTTTGGTGCCAGGCTGGCTTTGAACTTTGATCCACAGATCTCAGTCTCCTGTGCAGCTAGGATTATAGGAATGAGCCACCGGCATCCAGCAAAACTTCAAATATTATCCACTTGAGGATTTTTGTCAGTAGATATTATTTGATACAGTTGTTTCACTTAGTCCCCAGAGCACATTCTTTCCTTTGTACACCCAAGACCCTGGATTGTACCCAGCCCTATATAACACCTTGACAATTTCATTTATAAAGTAGGCTTCCTAATTTAAACTTGGATAACTGGTATGTACCACCACACCAATTGCATAGATTGAGATGGAGTTCTCACTAATTTGCCCTGGGCTGGCCTAGAAAACTTGGTCTTCCCGATCTCTGTCTTCTGAGTGGCTAAGATTGCAGGCATGTGCTACCATGCTTGACTGTCTCAAATATCTTTTCATGACGTAAATGATGTAGGCATTGTGGTATAGGATTAGATACCAGATAAGACTTACTGGAATACAATCGCTGTGGTCTTCTATCCAGGATGGGTGCTAAGCAACTGACCAATAAGCCATGAACATAGTGTGGGCCAGCTGGACCAAGAAGTGATTCACATCCAGGGTGGAACTGAGATTTTGTCATTCTGTTTAGACGTGAGTACAGTTCAGAGCTTACCAATTGTTTCTTTCTGGAATTTTCCATCTCATATTTTCTGGCTGTATTTGGCTGCTACTGGTAAGTGAAGTTATCATAAGGTTGAACATTTTTTTTTTTTTTGCCAGTCCCGAGGCCTGAACTCAGCACTGTCCTTGGGCTTTCTCAAGGCTAGAGCTCTTCCACTTGAGCCACAGCACCACTTCTGGCTTTTTCTATGTATGTGGTACCAAGGAATCGAACCCGGGTCTTTGTGCCTGCTAGGTAAGCACTCTACCACTAGGCTAAACTCCCGGCAAGGTTGAACATCTTGTTACATTTCATTCTACTCTGATTTCCTGAAGGATCTGTTCATAATCTTTTCCATTTTTTTCACAATTATTTGTGAGCTTTCTCTACTATAGATGCTTCATATGCTTTCTGTGAGCTGTCTCCCAGTCTACTCTTAGTGCTTCTATTCATCAACCCCACCCCTCCAACCGGCTCATCTCCAACCATCCGAAACTGTCACTCAATTTCATTTCTTCCTCCTCTTCGCAGATTCCCATCTTTCTTCTTTTCTAGCCAGAGGTCCAGCTTTTGGATGTGGATGCGTCCTGACTTCTGCTTTGTTTTGAGGTAGTATCTTGCTTTGTAGCCAAGGCTGGCTTTCAGCCTGCAGTCCTCCAGCCCTTGCTTTCTGGATGCTGGGACTACAGATAGGTTCTCCCATGCCCAGCCCAACATGATCCTGTTTCCTTCGGATCTTTTCTGGAGTGAGCAAGCCAGTTCCGGGTGTGCTTTTCCTGACTAACATCTGGGCAATCTCTAGACAGACTCTGGCACAAAAAAGCAAGAAACCAAAAACTCAGACTGTCCACTGGTTGCTGGGAAGAGGCCACAGCCACGGAGAGTTTATAATTCCTGTAGGCCATTTCCCAGAAGTTCTCATTGTCCTCACCCAGCTGGGGAAAGTCCAACTGTCCTGAGCCGTTCTCCACCTTCTTGTTCCTGCCTCAGCTTTTCATTGCTGTCTCTGTGGAACGAAACACCTGAGGACGGTTGGCTTGATTTTAAAAGGTTTATGTAGCTCTCAGTCTGAGGTGCTGACAGCCTACACAGCAATTCACAGCCTGCACTGCGCCCCGCTTGCAGCCAGTGGCAATGGAGAAAACCTATCACAAGGGCAAAAGATCATGTCTGGACACAGGAAACTGGAGAGCCCTCAGGCTTCCACAGCAGCCAAGGAGCCGCTAAATGGGACCACACACTGAGGCCCCACCTCTTAAAGGTCCACGCTGGCTCCTCATACCACTTCCTGGGAGAAGGCAGGGAGAACTAAACTCCTAAAGCCAAGACTCATCTAAAACACAGAAATCTTCACCAGGACCAACCACAAGCCATAAAAGGAAGAAAGAATTGGAATATTCAATAATACTGAATATCCTGTTCAACCTGGTAGCTTTCCACTGCGCTTCTTTCAGCTCTTTCCTCCCCCACCCCCAGATGAGATTAGATGTGGTTAGGACATGGGATGTCTTTGTTGGAGGAGGGGAAACGCCATGGCGATCAGAATAGTGGAGGTGAAGGAACCGTTTTCTCTTTCCTGGTGATGATGAACACTCAGATGTAGATACCAAAAGGCAAACTTTGTGTCACCAATTCCCCGTCCAGGAGTCTGCCGAGTTCCGAATGAGCTACCAGATGTCAGAGCATCCCATCATTAAATATTTCCTTGTATAGCTCACAAAGAGAAAGAGAAAGAGAGAAAGAGAGAAAGAAAAAAAGAAAGAGAGAGAGAGAAAGAGAAAGAGGAATGTTTTCCTCCAACTACTGAAATGGGCCTTTTTTACAGGATATTTGTTTCCTAGCACTGGATGGGAATCTGGTCTGTTCTCTAACTGCACGCTGCTGCCACTGCCCAGGCCACTGAGCAGCCCCCCTGGAACGCCCTCCTGAAAACCTCCATACCTGGCCTTACCCAGAACACACCAGGAGCCTCTGGAAGAGCCCCACTGAACAGGACCGCTGACACTGTAACCCCAAAGAAGACCATTGAGACAATCGCCAGCAGGACAGGTCAAAGAACTTTCCAAAGAAGAGTCTCATCTTAGAATGTTTGAAAACCTCAAGTCTTCACCACCACGTTGTCTCTCTGAACCCGCTCAGTTGTTACATGGAGTCCTTCTGTGTGCTAATGAAAGCATGCTCTATGCTGTTGAGGTCTCTGTCTTCTTTCTCTTCTTTCATCCTCTCGACTCAGTTTCCTAATAAAATTTAGAAGGATAAAAACATTTTTACATCATAAACTCTCAAAGCATATTTTAATTTGTCTTAATCCATTTGGTGCCACTATAACTGAATGCCTGAGGCTAGGTGATTTATAAAGTACCAAGGTTTGTTTTTACAGTTCTGGCTAGGGAGTCCAGTTCAAGGGACAGTGGCCAATGAAGGCCTTTTTGCTGTACCACAGCACAGCTGAAGGCAGGACATGCGGCAGGAGCGCCATCAGAAGAGAACTTTGGAAAGCAAGAGCAACCAAATTTACTTGGTTTTGTTGTCCATTGTGGGGCTTGAATTCAGGGCCTGGGCACTGTTCCTGAGTTTTTCTGCTCAAGGCTAGTGCTCTACCACTTTGAGCCACAGCTCCACTTCTGGTTTTCTGGTGATTAATTGGATTAGAGTCTCACAGCCTTTTCTGCCTGGTCTGCTTTTCAATCACTATCCTCAGATCTCAGCTTCTGAGTAGCTAGGATTACAGGCAAGAGCCACTACCACCCAGCCTGAGCAATTTATAACAAACCCGATCTACGTGGATCCATCCATGGGAGTATTGGCCGAGGACCTAATCACCTCTTAAAGACTCCACCTCTCAAGAATGTGCCTTTGGGAATTAGGATTCTATCACAGGAGCTCTAGGCGTGCGTTCTAGACTGAGCACACCGGTCTTTTATTTATCTGTGTAGCGGAGGTAGAGTAAGATAAGGGCCATTTTTCAGATAGTAGAATGGAGACCTTTGTGGTTGAGTCCCTTGTTCAAAGTTGGAGAAAGTCAAGCGGGATAGCTAGAGTGAAACAGGGGCTCACCTGTGGGGTAATGGAGACAAAGGGGAAAGACTGCAGCTTTGCTAGTAGGGCTCAAGGGGCACTGAGCTAGCCCAGCAGATTTAAGGTAGAGGCTGGCAGAGCCACTGGCAAGAACCTGGGTTGACATATTCATTGACTACTTCTTGAAGCTGGCAGATTTGGCCCATAACCAGCAACTCTGGTTGGGCAGAATGTGTTTGTTTGTTTGGTGATTGGTTTTGCGGGAGGTCTTTTTGATGCCAATCCTGGGGCTTGAACTCAGGACCTGGGGCACTGGCCCTGCGTTTTGTCCACTCAAGGCTCTGGCACTTGAGCCACAGCCCCACTTGCAGCTTTTTGTGTGGTTAAGTGAGCTAAAGAGTCCCATGGGCTTCTGTGCTTGGGTTGGAGTCAAGTGATCTTCAGATCTCAGCCTCCTGATGTAGCAGGGAAAGTAAGAGCCAAAATAAGCATCCCATATTAGTGTTGAATAGGAAATAGGCACAATTCTTTTGGTAGTGGAGAGCACTGAGACCTCTGTCCACCAGTGACACAACTCTGTCTCTTCACTCTGACTGGTTCTCTCTGGGGCGTGGAAGGTGGTCTGAAGTCTCTCTCTCACTGGCGTGCTCTCGCTCTCGCTCTCGCCCTCGCTCTCGCCCTCGCTCTCTCTCTCACTCTTTCTCCAGCATCTACCTCCTCCATGGCTGGTAAGTCTCCAAAATAGTCATCTGTGTCCCCAGAGCATGGGAAACTCACGGCCTGTCCTGGCTACTTTGGTGATCTGGATTCTTGGCAGTTGTGCCTGGAGCCTTTTTGGCAGCTTCCCTAAGATTATTCCCTCGCCCGTGGTCTGGGGTGGAGGTGGAGAGTGTGCTGGAGGCTTTCTGCCGTGAGTGTGTCCCACACACGTGCACGGGCTTCACACTTGGTTCTAGAGTGGTCGTGTTGGGCAGGGTCTTGTGGAAGTGGCTAGATCACAGAGAGAACTGTCCTTAGAAGGAGTCAGTGTTTTTTCTTGAGAGCCCAGTTAGTTCCCTTGAGAATGAGTTGTTAGGAAAACAGCAAACCCAAGCCAGGCGAGGTGGCTCATGCTTGTAATCCCAGCTTGATCAGCAGAATCAAAGTTCAAATCTAGCTTGGACAAAAAGTTTGTGAGGCCTTATCTCAACCAATAAAAAGGTAGGCATCGTGGGGCCAGCAGTCATCTCAGCTAGGTAGGAGGCATGAGGAGCTAGTGGTCCAGGCCAGCCCAGGCAAAAATTTGAGATCCTAAACCGGGTACCAATCACTCATACCCCTAATGCTAGCTACTCACAAGGTAGAGACCACAAAGATGAGGTGGCTTTTACCTGTATCCCTAGCTACTCCGGAGGATGAGATCTGAGGATCACAATTTGAAGCTAGACTACCTGTGAGACTCTTACCTCCAATGAATTTCCTGAAAACTGAAAGTGGAGCTATGGCTCAAAGTGGTAGAGCTCTGTCCTTGAGTGAAAATCCTTGAGTGGGACAGTGCTCACTCCCTGAATTTAAGCCCCACAACTGACCCCCCCCAAAAAAGGCTGAGATATCTAGAATTAAGGTTCAAACTGGACTGGGCTGAAAAGGACAAACACTCTCTCTCCAATTAATCAGCCAAAAGCTGGACTGGAGATATAGCTTAAGGAGTAGAGTTTCTGCCTAACAAGTACCAGACCCTGAGTTCAAAACCCAGTGCAACAAGAGGAAAGAGAAAAAAAACAACAACAAAGAAGAAACAGACCTGAGGTCGGAGGTAAGGCTCAGTTGGTAGAGCTCTAGCCAACAAGCAAAAACATCAGGTTTGAGTTTGTGTCTGTCTTGACCCTAAAAAAGAAAAGAAAAGAAAAAGAACAGGGGTGACCCCTGAATCCCTCTTGCTTCTTCTCTCACTATATGATTGTCTCCCTCTCAAACTCATTCCCCCCATGATGTCTCTGCCATGTTGTGATGATGCAGCCAGAAGGCCTTGACTCAAGGCTGAACCAATGAGCTATCTGACCTTGCACTTTCAACCTTCAAAATCATAAGCTAAAGAAACCTCTCTGCTTTGTAAAGTACCCTGCCTCTGGTGCTTTTGATACAGTGATATAAGATAGACCGAAGTTGTTTTTTGCTTTGTTTTGTTTTTGGAGCTTAAACCCAGAGCCTGAGCGCTGTCCTTGGACTTTCTCAAGGCTAGAGCTCTACCACTTGAGGCACAGCACCACTTCCAGCTTTTTCTATGTATGGGATATCAAGGAATACAACTAGGCCAAACTCCCACCCTGGGACCACAGTTTTGTCCCATGTCACAAGTCGCTGTGTGGAATCCATCTTTTCCTTTGTTTTAACCCCTGACACTTAGTGCAGGTTAAGACAAGAGAGAAGAGCAAAGTCTAAGGTGGACTGTGGAGGCAGCCATTGACAGCATTAAGCATTCTGGGGCTCTAAAGAGCTGTTTATAGACACGTCTGATTCATCAACCAGCTGCCAGACTAAGAACCATTATGAGGCTTCTATTTATCACAAGAATGTCAGAATGCTTATCTTAAAGGCAGAGTTTTGGGTATGCTTTTTCTTTTTTAAAGATATATCATGCAGGTGGACACAGTAGCTCACTCCTGTAATCCTAACTACTCAGGAGGCTGAGATCTGAGGATCGCAGTTCAAAGCTGGCCCAGGCACTAAAGTCTGTGAAACTCTTATTTCCAAATAACCACTAGAAAATTGGAAGTGGCACTTGGCTCAAGGGGTAGGGTGGTAGCCTTGAGCTAAAGAGCTCAGAGACAATGCCCAGGCTCAGGGGTAGCACGGTAGCCTTGAGCTGAAGAGCTCAAGGAGAGCGCCTAGGTCCAGAGACTAAGCCCTGGGGTCGGGGGCGGGGGGGGGGGGGAAGATATATCATGCATTGCAGTAAGGTGCACAAATTTTGCTGTTGTTGTTGAAATACTGATCCTGGGCCTTGAACTCATGGCCTAAGCACTGTCCCTTTGCTTCTTTACTCGAAGCTAGTGCTCTACCATTTGAGCCACAGCTTCACTTGCAGGTTTTCTGGTGGTTAATTGGAGATGAGAACGTACAGACTTTTCTTTGCCAGCTGGCTTCCACCTGTGAGCCTCAGATCCCAGCCTCCTGAGGAGCGAGGGTTCCAAGCGTAAGCCCCTTGGCACCCCGCTAGCTTGTTCTTTATCACCGGGCATTGTATAACTGTGACAGATTTGTCGAACCTTTCTACTGTAAGACATGTGATGTACGTTTAATTTGAAGCCACAACGAACAGAGGTCTCCTGATCTTCCTTGTGCTTGTTGTTTTCTGTTTGTTAGCTAGATGCCTGTTGCTCTTGGAAATATGCCAATCGGGCCACAGCTTTGTGACTTCTGTCTTAAGGAAACCCACAAAAGGATTGGCAGGGATTTGCCTGGGCATAAATGTCGGGGCCATTAAAGAAGGTATGAACTTCTCTGTGGAGGGACAGAATTGACATGAGGCTGGAAGAGTCAGCAGCCTGAGGCTCACCGGAAGTTCTCCCAGCTCAGGGAAGATGTTTTTTTGGTCCTTGGAGTTGGAGCGGGCTTGAGCAGTGCATTTCAAGGCTGGCATGTCATCGACCTCCCTCCCTAGCTGTGTATTTGTGCCTTGTGACTCGGCCCCAGCAGCGCAGGGAGAGAGCAGAGGGAGTAGAGTGCGTTCCCATGCCTCATTACCCTCACCGCCAGACTCAGTGCCTGCCTGGAGGACTTTGGGTTTTCCGGAAATAACCTTGATTAGCAAGAAAGCTGGAACAATCAACAAACCCGCCTCCCCCCCCCCCAATCCCAGCAGGACCAGGGCTCCTTGGAGACTCAGTCTGTGGGACCATGAGAGCCAGTAAACCAAAGTCCACACCTCAGAGTGGGACAGTAATCCTCACCCACCCCCCACCCATCCTCCCATCGAGATAGCTTTTACAGCAGCCGCTCTGCAAAGCCTTCGCTGAACTGTAGTGAACTTCTCATCACTCAAGTGTAAACAATTCAAGAAGCTGGGTGACTGACCTGTCATTCTACTGACCCATAGCACAGCTCCTTGTCTTCACCCAAGAAGGGTGGAAATGTCACAAAGAGCCAGGTCACAATGCAAGTCACTTCCCTCTGGCACCATGTGCTGCTGTCTGAGTTTTTCTTCCCACAGAGTTGTGTTCAGGATTGCATAATAGCTCACTGGAAAGCGCAAATCGGGCTCTAAAAATATAAATCATTGCATTAGGCCTCAAGGATTTATTGCTTATAGCCAGTCAGGGAATGATGAATGGAGCAGATTTGGGCATGAGGACAGATCCTTCCGTGAGGCTTTATTCCCCAGACACAGAGGAGATGGCTGAGGGCCGAGGAAACTGGGGCCAAGGTGGAGATTCCCCACAGGGAAGTATTGAGCCAATGGCTGAGGAACAAAGCCAGTGTCCAGAGATGAAGATACGGGTTCAAGGTGTTTAGCAGATGGTAAGTAGAGGACCCAGGCTGTGCAATCCACCTCCCACATGGTTCTACCATCCCTCTGTCATCCCCGAGGGAGGTCAAGTTATACAGGAGACCTCTCTAGTCTCCCCAGGTACCCAGGGCCCTCATCCTCCATGCCAGCTGACCCTTCTTAAATGCTGCCAGCTCAGGTCTTTCCGATCATCTAGTGTGTGTGTGTGTGTGTGTGTGTCTGTCTGTCTGTCTGTCTGTCTGTCTGTGTGTCTGTGTGTGTCCTGGGGCTTGAACTCAAAGCCTTCACATTGTCCCTGAGCTTTTGTGATCAAGGCTAGCACTCTACTACTTGAGTCACAGCACCGTTTCCACTTAAATGGAGATGAGTCTCATGCACTTCCTTGGCCAAGCTGGCTTGGAACTGCGATCCTCAGATCTCAGCCTCCTGAGTAGCTAGGATTACAGATGTGAGCCACTGCAGAATCTCCTTTTTTGAATCTCTTGTTGGGTTCATTTTGTGTTTTGTTTCATGCTTTGGAGAATTATTAACTCACTAGTGAAGGACTGGATAGCATAGTAAAGATGCATTTCAGGAATCAGATAAATTGTAAAGATTAAAAAAACAAAACTGGCACCAGTGGCTCATACTTGTAATCCTAGCCATTCAGATGGCTGAGATCTTAGGATCACAGTTCAAAGCCAGCCTGAATAGGGAAGTCCATGACATTCTTATCTCCAATTAACTACCAAAGAACCTGAAGTACACTAGCCTTGAGCAAAAAAAGCTCAAGGACAGTGCCCAGGCCCTGAGTTCAAATCCCAGTATCAACAGACACACACAGACATACAGACACAGACACAGACACCCACACACACACATGCACACACACACACACACACACACACACGGAATGGTGATCACATACAAAACTGGTATCCAGAGCAAAATCTGGTTTATTGTATCTCAGAGATACGATATTAACATAATACTTCACAGACCCACAAAACTTCCATCAGAAGTCACCAGACCCTACATCAGAAGTTTCCAGACCACATCTCACATGACAAATCTTTTGTCTCCTTCTTCCTCCTTCCTCTCTCTCCTTCTCTCTGTCCTACCCCCTTTCTCTCTCCCTCTCTCTCGCTTCTTTTTCTTGTGAGCAGGAGCTACTAAGGTTTGAACTCAGGGCCCTGTGCTTGCCAGGCAGGTACTCTACCAATTCAGCCACCCTACCAGTTCTCCTATTTGTTTCTGTTAATAAAGTTTTATTGGAACAACCATATGTGCTATTATGCTTCTTTCATGACACCTTGGTGGGGTTGAGTTTGACAAAGACTGTACAGCCTGCAAAACTGAAAAACATTCATCTATGTGAAAAATGTCTGCCCACCCCAATAACTCATAGGTGTTTATCTTTTCCCAGTATGCGTTTTTTAAAATAACAATTTAGGGCTAGGAGTTTGGCCTAGTGGTAGAGTGCTTGCCTAGCATGCACAAAGACCCAGGTTCAATTCCTCAGTACCACATACATAGAAAAAAAGCTGGAAGTGGTGCTGTGGCTCAAGGGTAGAGCTCTAGCCTTGAGAAAAGTCCAAGGACAGTGCTCAGGCCCTGGGTTCAAGCCCCACGACTGGCAAAAAATAACAATTTAGCATCCTATTTTTTACATGTGAATGGCTCAGGGCATCGAATACATTCATTGAATACCTTCCATGAAAACATGGAAAACCATCACCACCATCTATTTCCAGACTCTCTTCCTTTCACATGAAAATGTGCCCAGTAAACAGTAACTTTGCAATCCTCCTTCAACACCTGAATATGGAGTTGTGGCTCAGGTTGCAGAATTTCCAACTTTTTGCAGCTTAATTGGAGATAAGAATCTTGTGGAGTTTCCTGCCTGAGCTGGCTTTGAGCCTTGAGCCTCCGGAGTAGCTGGGATTATCAGCATGAATCCCTCTTCCTTTTTTGCTCACCTTCTCAGACCATCCATGAAAAGACAGGCCCGCCTAGCACCTCTGCCTTGGCTCTCTTTGATCCAGTCTCCTCTGTCTGGGGTTACTGAGCATGCGTGCACTGCCCTTCCTGGCCTTGAGATGGCCTGTCATCCACGTGTCCCCAGGCAGACCTCTTCATCTTTCTTCTGGTTCACCCAGCCAGCTAAATTTCTGCTGTGGTGACTTTTTGTCTTGGGAAAATTAGTCTCTTACTTCTCCGTGTTTAGGAAAAGGAAATTGGGCCAGACCATCTGGAAGTTTCCACATGTACAGCTAGCACTGTCGAGTCCTCAGCTACTTGCTTTCTCTCTTATTTTTGCTGACAGAGACTATTTTATTTTTGAATACATATCCACTCAGCTCAACAGAGAATCTTCTGTGTAGGGAAGGCTTGGGACGGATGAAATGTGTGGAGGAGAAAATCATTTATTTAAACCAGGATTTTAGCCCCCAGGCTTGAAGTCCAGGAATGTCAAATTAGATCTAGTCACCCATCTCCATATGCCAAATCAAGAGACATGTGAAGGTAGAGAAAGGAGATTGAGGCCATGGCTGCCATGGGAAGACAGCACTTCCATTCACCTTCACCCCTCTTCACCAGGGCACACATTGGCTTTCGGCTCCATGAGGAGTGCTGGGGGCAGGGAGTGAGGAGAGCAGAGTTAAAACAGTCCAGGTCCCAGGTATGGCTTGGTTGACCATTAGCTCAGTCTTGGTCCTTGGAGAAGCTCTGCAGAGATTGTCACGCTTCACTATTGGAACACAACAGGAATGAGGAATGGTCTTCTGAAGTTCTGGCTGTTTGCTTTAAGATGATAAGACATTACTTGTTTGAAGGGCAGTTTGCCATCCACCCAGGATTGCTTATCTGTGAATCTGGTCTTTCTTGGAGTCCACAGTGACTTCGGCAGACAAATCAAATAGAAGGGCACAGATCCAAAGCCGGGGGATTTGTAGTTAATTCACACGACCCAGCAATGCCTTTAAGTTAGCTCTTACAATTTCAAATAATTTTTCTTCATCACCCTATTGTCCAGAGATAGCTCCCAGCTCTACGGTATTTCCTGTGCCAAACTCTTCCTCAGAGCCAACTCCAATGTCACCTCTGAGGACTCCGCCCTCCGCCCTGTGGCTCTTATGTTGCTCCAGGATCCAAATCATTTGTTTTTTTTGGCCGGACTGTGAGCTCCGGAGGGGCATGAACATCGTTTCCTTCTCATCACCCACGTGCCAGTGCCCTGCCAGCTTGTACACAGAGAAACAGCAGGGCTTGGCCACCGGCAGTCTGAGAAATTGTATGTGCTGGGTGCTGGTGAGCCAGTAATCCAGACTACTCAGGAAGCTGAGCTCTGAGGATTGCGATTCAAAGCCAGCAGAGGCAGAAAAGTCCAAAAGACTGCTATCTCTATCTACCAAAAAGCTGGAAGTAAAGGTATGGCTCAGGTGGTAAAGCCCACCTTGTGGGAAAGCTAAAGCAAGAGCATAAAGCTCTGCGTTCAGGCCACGCTCCTCCCACCCGGGGGTGCTCTGTGGACTCCACCTCCTATCCAGCTGCTCAGGGTCCCTGGCTGTAACAACCAAGAACCTGCCCTTGGTGCCCTTAGCAGTGAGGTGACAGAAACCCCTGCCTCCCCATGTCCTCTGTCCTGTCCTAGCCCCAGCTGAGAAGTAACACTGTGCTCTCCTGGTTAAATCAGTGCCTTCCATAGCACAGCAATTCCAGACCTGTGTCCAGTTGTGTCCACCTGTGCTCACTGTGTCCAGTTGCCCTGCTGGCCAGTGGCCCTGGTCCTGGCCACGGGTAACTGATTGGGTCTGGGGGTGTGAGGAAATCTCTGTCTGCTGGAGGACCCCCACCGAGTGAGCAGTCCTGGGGAACCCTGCAGGATGAGCCTGAGCTAATGCACAGGTCAGTTCTCCCACTGGAGGGTTTTTATGCCTTTCCCCTTCCCCTTTAGGTTGAGAAGGCCAGGGCTGGGTTCTAAGAGAGTTCCCGGAACAGACAACAGATGCCCCCAGAGGGGTGCCAGGCTTCAGGAAGGGGAAGCAGAGAGGGCTGGGGCAGCAGGATTCACACTGGAACCAGCTGGTGTAGGAATGAGGAACCCTGGCTGAGGGCAGCAGGTCACAGCCACTCCCAATCCGAGAACAGCAGCCTCTCCTGAAGACTCCTGCTGGACAACGGTAGCCCTTAGCCAGATGCCCATGGCTCACATCTGTAATCCAAGCTACTCAGGAGGATGAGATCTGAGGACCACAGTTCTAAGCCACCCTGCACAAAAGCTAAGGAATAGCACCTAGGCCCTGATTCAATGCCTAGTGCTGACACAAAAGGAGGAAGGAAGGAAGGAAGGAAGGAAGGAAGGAAGGAAGGAAGGAAGGAAGGAAGGAAGGAAGGGAGGCAGGCAGGCAGGCTTTGTAGAAGCATAACCATAATAAAATATATTTTTTAAAAAAAATCTGATTGAGCCGGGGTGGTGGCTCATGTCTATGATTCATAATCCCAGGTGAAAGTTCCAAGCCAGTTTGCTTTGAGACTTTTCTCAAAACACCAGTAAATAAGTCTGATGGGTAAGGAAAGAAGTGATGTATCCATGCCCGTGTGACACTGAAGGAGTGCTGAAGACTGAGGACTTGATGTGACAAAGACAACACTGATTTGGACAATTCAAGATGGAGCGGTTACGCAGACTGTGAAGAGTGGCCAGGTCCCATGAATGAAAGCCTAAGACTTGGATATTAGATGGAGCCCACTAACTGCAGAAGTTTCCACTGGTAACAGCCCAAGTCTGAGGACGACGTCAGGAGCCAGGTCCCCAGGCCAGAAAGGGAAGGGAGGGTGGGGAGGGGAGGGGAGGGGAGGAGGAGACTTTTGTTTACATAAACTGCCTACTCTGAACCCTTCAGAGCAAGGACCTCACAGGTCCAAGCCACATGTGGGCCACAGGTGATGTGGACACAGAGCTCTGACTGTGGCTCTGACTCAGGTCTAGCCAGTACGTGCTGTGTGGCCTCAGGCCCTTATTCCATTCTTCATTTTTATTCTTTCATTCAGTTAAGGTAGAGATACTACTTCTCATAAAGCTTTCATGGAAATTGAGGCCTGTCCCGTGGGTCCTGCCCCTTCCCCATTATTCCTGATGACACTCACAGGAAATAGGTATGTGTTTGTGGGGGAGGGGAGAGGGAGGGGGAAGACTGAGGGGACTGATGGCCTAGGTCCTTGTCCTCTCAAATGACAATATACCATATCTGTCTCAAATGACACTAAGTCCACTTCCATTTCTGACTTAGTATCTGGGACTCCCAGGCTGGCCAGGCCTGCCTCTCTGCCCACCACCCCGTCCCCCAAGTTGTGATCTCCTGCAGCCAAGGCTTCCAGCAAGGCCAGAGGCAATTCATTCTGCAGAAGAGAAATCTCAGGGTCACGGCAGGAAATTGGACAGTGTCCTGTCGCGTCCACTGCCAAGATGCAGATGGAGTAAGCAGCTGGCTTCCCTCCTCCCCGAGGTCAATGGGGTCCAGGAAGGACACTATCAAGGGCAGCAAAATGACGTCAGTGAATCACCTGAGCTAGCCCGGCCTCACCTGGCATTCGCTGGAGTGGACCCCACAGCTGGGCTTTTGCCCTTAGCCCTATCTGGCACAGAAAGTGCCAGCCTGGAAGGAGACTGCCACCCCCTCACTCCCCCCCCCCCCACAACTGTTTGCCTGTCTGGATGTTCCCTGAATTTATCAAATGGCACTGAAGAGGTCAGAGGGGAGAGGTCATGGGTTCATACACCCATTCCCCAGATGGGATTCTGCAGCAGGCCAGGCATGTAGCCTTCCTGGGGGGTGGTCTGCCCCTTCTGGCAGCCACACTGAAGCGGGGTTCATGTGCATTTCCAGTCTCCATTGGAGCAGTGGAGCTGCCGGAGGCCTTCTTGATCTCCACAATTCTCCAGCCTGGCTCCAGAGCTGCATCAACCCACACACACAGAAATGTGCTGCCGGCTCCCAGCCGGACCATGCCCGCTCCCGGCTGTGGTGGCTAGCTCAGGTGAAGGACCGACACTATCTGATTCACTGACATCGTGTGCTGTCCTTGACTCTGTCTTTCCGAGGCTCCAGTGACCATGGAAGGAGGGAAGCCAGCAGCTTACTCTGCATTGTGGCAGTGGAAGGGACAGGCCGCTCTCCGATATCCCACCACAGCCCTGAGATTTCCCTTTCCAGAATGAATTGCCCCTCACCTTGCTCGAGTCCTCGGTGGCATCTTGGTTACAGGAGCATCTCAGAGACTACCTTGGCCAGCCCGGAAGCCCCAAATGCTGTCAGAAAGGATACTTCTGAAGGCCTGTGTTCAGAGGGTATGATGTCTTGGGTTTCCAAGGGAAGCCCTTGGTCCTGAAGGAAACTTCCAGAAGGAACCAGAAGCCTTCCCCCAGCCCTCTGCAGGCCCCTAGCATTCTTGTAAAAGGCCCCTTAGGAGAAAAAAGGTGTTTGCCTTTGGGGTGGAGTCTTAGGCATCCAGGGACCGGAGTCCTACTGCTTATTGAATGATTTCCATGTAACTCCATCACGGACACTCATTTTGGAAAATGACTCTCTGTACAGGGCATCAGACAGAACGTATGAAGAATGGAGACCTTGTCCATAGATCCAAACAAGACTCTCAAAGCCAGTACAGTAAACTGCCTTATTTATACATGATTTGACAAGCATGGGAGAGAGAGGAAGGAAAAAGGAAGAAGAGGAGGAGGAGGAGGAGGAAAGGAAGGAAGGCAGGAAAATTTTAAAAACAAAATTTGAGTTTCCCATGTGTGCATCTGATCTCAGCTGATTTTGAGAACTGGCCAGTCAATCCCGTGTTATTGTCTGTGGCTTTTCTGTCTCTGTGTGATCTGCCAGGTATCGAACCCCCCCAAAAGCAAGGTAAAGGAATTATGCTTACACAATGAAATAAAAAATGAAAATTTGAGATTTGTTGAGAGGTGGCATATATTTTCTTTTCCTTCCTTCCTTCCTTCCTTCTTTTCCTTCTTCTCTCTCTCTCTCTCTCTCTCTCTCTCTCTCTCTCTCTCTCTCTCTCTCTCTCTCTCTCTCTCCCTCCCTCCCTCCCTCTCTCTCTCTCTCTCTCTCTCTCTCTCTCTTTCTTTCTTTCTTTCTTTCTTTCTTTTGCTGGCCCAGCATTGTCCCTGAGCATTTTTGCTCAAGGATAATGCTCTACCACTTGAGCCATAGCTCTGCTTCTAGCTTTTTGATGGCTTATTGTAGATAAGCATCGCACAGACTTTCCTGCTCAGGATGACTTTAAACTTCAAGCCTCGGCGCACCAGCCCTCCTGAGTAGCTAAGATTATAGGCGTGAGCCACCAGTTCCCAGCACAGGTAATATATCTTTAATTAAATTGGGCAATGAGTTAAAAAAAAAAATGAAAGCGCAAGACCCTGAGTTCAAGCCCCAGTATGGGCACCAAAAAAGAAAAATGAACCGCCCCAAAAAGGAAGCAAGATAAAGGCTAGCATTGTCACAGCCACCTCACCTTACTGTGGCCTCCACCCGCAGTCCACCTTCTTTGCCAGCTTCTCCACAGTGTACTGTGGTCCCCAGCCTGGCTTCCTTCCAGCACCCGGAGCTGCCCCACTCTCTGCCCCTCTGACGTGTCATGCTGTTTCTCTCTTCCTAGAGCCGTCTATTTCCAACTTGTGTCTCAGCCAAGACTTCCTTACCTTTCAGTCTCAACTCAACCTGTAGTCTGAGGGTCTCTCCCTCACACACAGCACCTGTGTCCTTCTTTATAATATCACCATATGCATTCATTTTACATTTATTTATTGACATAAAATGCACATACCACTCAATCAGCCATCTGAAGTGGACAAGACAGTGTAATCAAATATATTTATAATGTTGGGCAACCTTTATCTCATCTACTCACTGCCAAAACATTTTTTGCCATTCTCCCAAGGAAACCTTGTACCTATGAAATAGTAATCCACCATTGTCTCTTTTTTGTCAGGCTCTGCAAGGAATGAGTCTGCTTCCTGTCTTTACCTCTTTTTCTTTGGAGGAATGAGTCTGCTTCCTGTCTTTACCTCTTTTTCTTTGGAGGAATGAGTCTGCTTCCTGTCTTTACCTCCTTTTCTTTGGGGGTGGGGAGAGATTTTATATCAGAGGAATCATAAGCTATGAAGCTGTTGTATCTGGCTTTTTTCATCAAGCATAATGTTGGAATTCATCCATTGAGGTAATGTGTGTCAGTGCGTCAATATTTTTGTGGCTGAACAATGTTCTAGGGCATGGCCATGATACAGTAATTTCTGTATCATAGTTCTGCCTCTTAACTCCCTCTGTGGCGCACGGGGGGGGGGGGACTTTAGAAACTAGAAGTGGGCCATGAAAACTAACCTTCCCTGCCTTTCTTGTCTTGCAGTTGGCCATAAAGCCAATGTCCTGTTTGACCCTGTCCGTTAGCCGGAAATAAGATCCTTTGAATTCCAGAGGGATTGTCTCAAACCAGAGAGGCCAAGAAGAATCTGCACAGACATGCTTGTTGTGGCTTTCCACCCTATCAGTAAAATGCACACGAAACGCCGAAAGACCAGGGCTTAGAGACAGCTGAGGACATGGTGGTCACTGGAGAACAGTGTCCATAGTCTAGCCTTCGTCAGTTTCCTCCCCCTCCTCCTCCTCCTCCTCCGCCTCCTCCTCCTCTTTGCCAGTCCTGAGGCTTGAACTCAAGGCTAGACCTCTACCACTGAGCCATAGCACTCCAGGCCTTTTCTGTATATGTGGTACTAAGGAATGAAACCCAGGGTTTCATGCATGCTCGGCAGGCACTCCACCACTAGGCCATGCTCCCCAGCCCTCACCAATACCTTATGTGATATCCTTTAATAGACTGATCAATGGAAGCAAGTGTTGCTTGAGTTGTGTGAATCACTCAAGCAGATCCTGACAAGTGGGTTATGGGAACCCTAATTTATAGCCTATAGGCTAAAATCATAGGTAAAATAATCCTGGTCTTATGGATTATAGCTAAAGCCTGTGTGGTAGTGGGGATAGACTTGAAGACTAGGAACTGTCTCCAGAAAGAGAGTACCAGAATGGAATTGAGTTAATTTACCCAGAATTGCCTCCTGGCCTCGGGTATGGTGGAGGGGAGCCCCCAAATGCCTGGTGCCAGTGTCCTGTGTGATCGCAGTGGACAGAGGAGGAAAACACACCTGGTGTTTTCTCCAACACAATGGCTCTGCCCCTTCTCTTACCCATTCATGGATATTTGGATGGTACTGCCTTTTTTTGCCACTACTGACATTTGGATTTAAGTACTTGTTTGAACTCCTTTGTGTTGTGCTAGTACAGGGGCTAAAACTCAGAGCCTCCCACTGTCCCCTGGCTTTTTCCACTCAAAGCTGGTACTTTGCCACTTGAACCACAGCTCCACATCTGGCTTTTTGGTGGTTAATTGGGAGTAAGAGTTTCTCAAACATTTCTTCCCAGGCTGGCTTTAAACTAAGATCCTTAGATCTTTTTCTCCTGAGTATCTGGGATTACAGGTTCTATGACACTGGAGCCCAGTTAATTTGAATTCTCACTTTCATTTCCTTTTCCTGTATGTATTAGCAGTGAGCTAATGATAACTTTATGTGTAACCTTTTTTTATTTAGTTTTTTCCTTTAGTTTTAATTCATTTTTAATGCCCCTCATCACTAGATGCACAGACCTGAGCTAATCATATATTAGTTGCCTGCTTTCTTTCTTTCTTTCTTTCTTTCTTTCTTTCTTTCTTTCTTTCTTTCTTTCTTTCTTTATTTCTGGTGGTTAATTGAAGATAAGAGTCTCAGGGACTTTAGTACCTGGGCTGGCTTTGAATCATGATCTTCAGATCGCAGCCTCCTGAGTAGCTAGGATTACAGGTGTGAGCCTCCACGCCCAGCAGAACTTACCAACTTTTTGTGCTCATTAAAATTAAAATTAATTAGACATAAATAAAATTAAAGAACCAGGTTCTCAGTCACACAAGCTATGCTCAAGTATTCAATAGTCATGTGTGATTACTGGCTGGAAGTACAATCAGACTATATAGTCAATGCCACATTAGCTCCTTCTGTCAGGGCAGGGAATTCCATCTGTCTGGTTTACCAGAATAAACCCAGTACCCAACAAAGGGCCCAGTGAGTAGTATTGGTATTTCTGGAAGGACAGAAGAAATGAAGAAAGAGAAGAAGAAAGAGAGAGAAAGGGAGAAAGGAAAGCAATGGGAGAAAAGGTAGGAATAAGGAAAGAAGGAAGGAAGGAAGGAAGGAAGGAAGGAAGGAAGGAAGGAAGGAAGGAAGGAAGGAAAGGAAGGTACATCTTCAACTAAAATGCTTAGAACAAAAGTGTTTCAGATTTTGGAATTTCCAGTCCTGGCATTCTTGCATTCACTTTATTGATGGAACATTCCTAATCTGGGCATCTAAAATCCCCAAATCAGAATGCTCTAAACACTGGGACTTTTCAAGGGTCCTGTCATTGTTAACAACATTTTACACTTTAGAGTTTTGGAATAAGGGCATTTCATCTGTGTATCATTCAACCTCTTTGTTTTATCTCTGGGGAAGCTGAAGCCCAGAGTAGCAAAGCAACTTCTTGAAGGCATGCAAGGTATAAAGACCTGAACTCAGGCCCAGTGAGATTTTCATTCCTATCTGCTTTAAATTCCTCTAATCTTCTTTCACACTGACCAAGACCTCTAAGTACTCATGTGTTGGCTGAAACAGCAGTTTTTTGGGGGCTTTATTCCCCTGACTTCTCTCCAGTGATATCTGTGTTAAGCATGATTGCATAGCAGATACCTAAATTGAATCCTACTATATCTTTCATTGTATACCCTCAAGACTTAAAAACAAGAGCCATCCAGTTGAATAGTTCCTAATGAATTTCCAACGAATACCTTTGATGTCTGGATATGTGACATCTTGGCTTTAAGTCTATTTCCTCATCTCTAAAATGAGAATAACAAAACTTCCTTCACAGGTGATGAGTCTATATGGTAATAAATATAAAACATCCCGCATGGTTCTAATTTATACTAGATATTTAATGTTCCCTTTGATTTTCTTCCGCAGACTACTGCAGAAGTTATTGTGATCACTCAGTAGAGGAAATAGAAGCCCATGGATTAAAAAAAATGGGTATCACTAACTGTACAATAAACGAATATGACAAAATCAGGTTAGGGGTAGACTCTTTCATGGAAATCATAGAGAAATCATGAGGCAGGAATTTGGCCTAGTGGTAGAGTGCTTGCCTGGGATGCATGAAGACCTGGGTTCAATTCTTTGGTACCACATACACAGAAAAAGCCAGAAGTGGTGCTGTGGCTCAAGGGATAGAACTCCAGCCTTGAGAAAAGCCCAAGGACAGTTGCTCAGCCCTGAGTTCAAGCCCTAGGACTGGCACAAAAATAATGCTCATAGAGAAGTCATGAAAGAGCTTACGCAGGCTAAAAGCACCCATGGGAGCTAGGCACAGGAGGAATGGTTACCCAACTAGAGATGTCCTGTGGGCAGGCTCCTCCTCAAGCTGGTGGGAAGTAGATGGAAGCTTGAGACTTATGGTGTAGACTGGTAGATGATCAAGAAGGTCTACACCCTAAAGAATATTGTGAAGCACCTTCTCTGATCTCAGCCCCTTTAATCCTTTATCCATGGGGATCCCTCACGGCAGGACCACCTGGGGAAGGGCAGACTTCCGGTCCCTAGAGCATTGATTGACAAGTGTGCTCAGACCAGCCTCCTTCTTTGGATAGTGCAATGTTAGCTCACACATGCATCCACTCCCCCAACAAATAATTACCAAATACCTCGGGGCTGAGTCTAACACAGCAAGCAACCCAGACCTGGACCCCACCCTCAGGAAAATTAACAGTGTAGTGGAAAGGAAGCCAATAATAAACCAGCAAACCCACCATTACAAGGCACGACAACTATGTGCTAGGAGGGAAAATGAACAGGACAGTGGAGAATGGTGGGGGTTGGGGTGGGAAAAATCCCTGGGGTACAACTTTTGAAACCAGACACGGGCAAGGGGCAGAACAGAACATCTTAGACAGTAGGTGTTGGTCTGGGCAAAGGCCATGAAACAGGAACAAACTTGACTTTCCCAAGCCTGCAAACTGGCTTGACATGAAGAGTTAGGATTACTCTGTGATGAGAAGGGTTTGAAGCATGGCATGATGGGATCCAACCTGTTTGTTTTGTTTTTCTTCTGAGGGGAGGGAGTTGGTGTTGCTGTGTGTGGGGGGGGCAGTCCTAGGGCTTGAACTCAGGGCCCGGGCGCTGTCCCTGAGCTCTTTTGCTCAAGGCTGGCTAGCACTAAGCGTGGCATTTTCGGTGGCTAATTGGGGAGATAAGTCTCACACCTTTCCTGTCTCTGCTGGCTTTGAACTGAGAGCTTCAGATCTCAGCCTCCTAAGTAAATAGGATTATGGGCGAGAGCCACTGGCACCTGGCTTCCAATGTGTATTTTAAGATCACCAGAGCACTCCAGCTGGGTGGAGCTGGGAGAGGCAGGAGGCTCCCAGAGAGCAGAGCAACACAGCGTTGGGGGGGAGGGGGGAAAGGGGGGAGTTTGGGGATGCTGTGGCCACCAGAGTCTCACCTGGGAATGAGAAGGGATGAGTACCCGGTTCAGCCATGAGCTGGAGGCACGATTCTAGGGCTGGTACAGGAGTAGGGAACCAGACCTTTCAGACTCTGTCATGGGCTCCCAGATAATCTGGAAGCTCCTTTGGGTAACGCAGAGATCACCATGACCCATGGGGGTGATGAATGGATCCAGGATCTAGAACTTTCTTCCCTGATATGGAAGAAAGACAGGTGTGGGAAGGGCGGGAGGGTGTGCCTGCCTTATGGGGTCTGTTGTAAGTCATGTCATTCTGACATCCCTGAGCCCCACTAACCTAATCAGGAACCACAAGTGTGTAAACAAACCTCCCTGGCTTGTGGCTCTCCCCTCGATAAGGGCAAGACTGTGGAGTCTCCTGCCTTGCTCATTATCAACCCCCCAAGGAACGGTTACAGACATTTGCCAGGCATTAATACCACAGATAGAGGTGTGTGGTGAGCCAGCCCTTATCTCGCAGATGTCTGAAGCAACAGATAGCACTGAACTGTAATATATTTAGTTCTGTATGGATATATCTATGGAGAAGTTTATTTCACAAGTGAGGCTCAACAAGAGATTAACAACACATTTTTAAAATAACAATAAGAGCCAGGAGTTTGGCCTAGTGGTACAGTGCTTGCCTAGCATGCACGAAGACCCGGGTTCGATTCCTCGGTACTACATGCATAGAAAAAAGCTGGAAATGGTGCTGAGGCTCAAGTGGTAGAACTCTAGCCTTGGGAAAAAAAAGTTCAAGGACAGTGCTCAGGCCCTGAATTCAAGGCCATGACTGGCAAAAATAAAATAAAATAATAATAATTGTGGCAGTGAAGTGTAATAAAGGTTTGTATTTCAAATGCATGGATTGTGTTTGGTTTTGGTTCAAGCTAAGGCTTGAACACAAAGGCCTCTACATTCTTGTTTGGCTTTTTGGCTCAAGGCTGTTGTTACTCTATCACATGAGCTACTCCTTCACTTTCAAATGTGTGAGTTGTTTATTTCTGGAATTTTTCATGGAATATTTGCCGACTGAAGTTGATAATCAGGTAACTGAACCGTGGAGGTGAAAGTCACAGATAAAGAAGGATACATCTCTGTTTGCATATGATAGGCATATGTATGACTTTTATATGACTGAATAAGATTAGCTGGGTAGAGTGATGTATGTCTATAATCCCAGCTACTCAGGAGACAGAGGCAGGATGGTCATGAGTTCAAGACCAGCTTGGAAAAAGTCCGAGAGACTCTGATCTCCAGAAAAGCTACAAGTGAAGTTAGTGGCTCAAATGGTAGAGAGCCAGCCTTGAACAAAACAAGCCAAGCGATAGTATGAGGCCCTGAGTTCAAGCCCCAGTACTGGAACATATAAAAAATATACTTTAAATTCCTAGAGGTGTGGCTCAAATGGTAGACAGAGTGCCTGGCAAATTGAGGCCCTTGAATTCAAACCCCATGACCACCAAATGTGTTCATCTGACAAATAATACCTGTATATATTTATGAGGCACAATAAATTATACATATGGTATATATAGGATTTAATACATAATGACCAAATTAGGCGAATTAGAATTTCCATGTCAAGCATTTATCATTTCTATGCATTGGGAATCTTTATAATTTTCTAGTTATTTTCAAATGTATCATAAAATTGTATCTTCTAGTCACTTGTACGCTGAAGTACACAAGAACAAATTCCTCTTCTAATTACATTTCCATTATCTAAACTTGATCTGTTGCCTGTCCTCTCTTTCATAGTCTCTAGTGTCTGTCTTGCTCAGCTGGTGTACTACCACTTCAGTCATGCCTCCAGTCCAGCTTCTTGCTATTTAATTGCAGACAGAATCTTTGAGAGCTTTCTTCTTTTCTTTTCCTTCCTTCGTCTTACCTCTCCCTCTATCTCCCCCCCTCCTTTCCCTTTTTTTCTTTCTTGTCCTGGGGATTGAACTCAGGGCCTGGGCACTGCTCCTGAGCTTTTTGTTCAAGGTTAGGACTTTACCACTTGAGCCACAGTGCTACTTCTGCCTTTTTCTGTTTATGTGGTACAGGAATTAGGAGGAATCGAACCCAGGGCTTCATGCATGCTAGGCAAGCACTCTACCCCTGAGGCATATTCCCAGCCCTTGAAGATTTTTCTTCCAAGGCTGAGTTAGAAGCAAAATACTCTAGATCTCAGTCTCCTGAGTAGCTAGGATTACAGACTTGAGCCACTGATGTCCAGTCTCTTAGTTTCTTTCTCTCTCTCTTTTTTTTTTTTTTTTTTTTTGACAATTCTGGGCTTGAGCGCAGGGCCTAAGCACTGTCCTTGGGATTTCTCCAGGCTAGAACTCTATCGCTTAAGCCTCAGCACCACTTCCAGCTTTTTTTTTTTCCCCCTATGGATGTGGTACTGAGGAACCGAACCCGGGTCTTCATGCATGCTAGGCAAGCACTCTACCATTAGGAAAAACTCCCGGCCCTGATGTCCAGTTTTTAACACTCATTTTTTTTTTCCCTGTGAGATTCCATTTCATTTATCCAACTGGAACTTTCCAACAACAAGAAAGTGATTTCTTCACTGCAGATGGTAAGACTGGCCCAGGATGGAGGCTGTAGACCTCTCACCTCTCATGCTCAACATGGAATGGCTTTGACCTCAGGAATCACAGAAAGAAAAATATCGTAGTTATTTGGATAAACTAACTGGTGGCCAGAGCCCAGAAGTCTCTCTTTTAGTCCTAGGCAGACCCAACTTCAAAGTCATCAGATCCTGGTTTCTTCTCGATTTACCTTGTCCTGTGCTGGCCTCCCTAAGCACGTTGTGTGTGAAGAGAGAGGGGCTAGCGCTGTGCTGGAGGAGCTAGGAAAATTGTTCAACCATTCACTTCACAAAGCAGTTGACAGTCTTTTTTTTTTTTTTTTAAACTACTGGAATGTAAACTCAAAGCTTTGCCATTGCTAGACAAGCACTGCACTGCACTCATAGCCATTTGGGGTGTGTGTGTGTGTGTGTGTGTGTGTGTGTGTGTGTGTGTGTGTGTGTGTGTGTGTGTGTACATGTGCATACAGGTACTGGAGCTTCAACCTAGGGCCTTGCATTCTCACTTAGCTTTTTGGTTCAAGGCTGGCACTCGACCACTTGAACCATACCTCCAGCTAACAGCTTTTTGCTGGGTAACTGGAGAGTTACACTCTTACTGGAGAGTCTTACCACCTCTCTTGCCCCATCTGACTTGGTCTCTATCCTCAGATCTGTCTCCTGAGTAGCTAGGATCACAGACATGCGCCACTGATGTGTAACTTCATGTGGGTCTTGCTATGTAGTTTAGGCTGGCCTGCAATCTGTGGTCCCCAGGGCTTCAGTCTTGATGATATAGATAAGCTGTGGGACAAACTAGGTCCTTCACCACAGAACCCTACACACTTGACCCAGGACCTACATGACATGCAGGCCCGTTGGCTGCTCCAGGCCAGATCAGCCAGACCTAACGTAAGCATGTGTGCAGGATATCCCTACACATACCACCTACAGAGCACTGAGCATAATGGCCATGCTTCTCCCTTCCAAACCTTGCACTCGCATCTCTTAAGGCCAACTCTAACCTAGGACCCCATTGGGAATAGGGGAATTATGGGAAATGTAGGTCAGCTTACCCAAAATGGCAATAGTACAAAAGTGTCATAGAATTCTCAAATGCTGAACAGATGAAAAAATATATGTCACTTGTCCACACATGCAAAACTACAGTAATGGACTCACTTTCTTTCTTTCTTCTCTCTTTCTCTTTTTCTTCATTCCTTCCTTTGTTCCTTCCTTTCTTCCATCCTCTTTCTTGTTGGGGCTTGAACTCAGGGCCTGGGTGTTGTCTCTGAGCTCTTTATTTGAGTGCTCTATCACTTGATCCAGGAAATACTTCCACCTCATGGGTGGTTAATTGGACATAATCTCACGGACTTTCCTGCCCAAGCTGGCTTTGAACACTGATCTTCAGATCTCAGACTCCTAAGTAGCTAGGATTATAAGCAGGAACCACAGGCGGCCAGCCTGCCTTTATTTCTTTCCTTCCTTCTTTTTCTCTTTCTTTCTTCCCTTCTTTCCTTCTTTCTTTTCCTTCCTTCTACCTACTTTTCATTTGGCTTTTGGTTTTCACTCACAGCTGTTGCTCTACTGCTTGAGCCATTCCTCCAGTTTCACGAATGGTCTTTAACCCAAGGAGGTGGCGTTTTACCTCACATAATTCTGGAAAGATTCTGGAAGCTTAGCACACAGTAACTGGCAGGAAACCCCTGCCTCTCTGGTGAGTCCAAGGTTCACCCTTCTTTTCCCAGCGCTCTCCCCAGAATCAAATTCCAGCTACATCGAAGGCGCATCCTGAGGAAGGATTCAATGCTAAATCAGACTGGAGCTTCTTGCTGTGGGAATGCACAGGTTGGGTAGCGGAAAGGCTTTATAAAGCAACTTAACAGAGAAGTGCTTTGGGATCCAGAGCAAGGAATTTTTTGCCTTGGCCCCCAGAGGCGGCAACTCTCCCAGCGAGGATCTTTAGGACAGATTGGAACTGCAGGCAGGCAAAGTGAGGAAAGACCGCAGATCAGCTGGACCGCAAAGCCGGGAGGGTTGAGAGGATTTCACAATCTTGCTTGGAGTCTGCGTGTGCAGTTTCACATGGCTGAAGAGTAAAGCATTGGGGAAAAAGAAAAGAGCCAAGAAATGAAGTTGACCCTAAGGCTCTGGAGACCTTAAATGCCCGGATGCAACACTCAGGCTGGGAAGAGGCAGGTGGCTGGCTGAGGGCCATCTCTTAAAGAACGGGTGTTGAAAACCACTTGATGGCCCATTTGCAGTTCATTGCTTTGAGGCTGAGAGAGGGTGCACGTCTCTCCCCCCTGCATTGACACTCAGGTCAGGGTCACAGGCAGGAAGTAGGCAAGGAAAGTTAAGGCCCACAGCCTCTTTCCCCTGAGTAGGAAGGCCATTAGCATTTATCACCCTGCCAGGACCAGTCCAGACAGGATTTCCAGATGATTCAGTAGACAGTTAAGCAAATGCTCCTAGCCACCAGCCCCCAGAAAGGACTTCTTCCAGCCATACTTCCTATCCTCCCCTTCCCCTACTGACTTCCCCTTCCCTCCTGGAAATAGGGAAGTAATGTCTTATACTTGAAGCTATCAGGAGAATCACAGATGAGAACAGACTTTATTTACTTATTTTTCTCGGTTATGGGGCTTGAACTCTTGGCCTGGGCGCTGTCCCTGGGCTCTTCAGCTCAAGGCTACTACCCTACTCCTTGAGCCACAGCACCACTTCCAGTTTTCTAGTGGTTAATTAGAGATAAGAGTCTCATAGTCTTTAGTGCCTGGGCTGGATTTGAATCTTGATCCTCAGATCTCAGCCTCCTGAGTAGCTAGAATTACAGGCAAAAGCCACCACACCTGGCTGAGGATAGACTTTTGAGAGACCTAGCCAATGCCCTTTGCCTTTTGAGAAAGGGAAAAGACTAGAGGAGTAGACTGAAGAAGAAATGGGGCCTAGACTGCCTGCATTTGGCATTCTTTTTTTTTTTTTCAGTTGTGAGGTTTGAACTCAGGCCCTGGGCTCTGTCCCTGGGCTCTTTTGCTCAAGGCTAGTGCTCAGCCACACTGAGGCACAGCTCCACTTCCCGTTTTCTGGTGGTTAATTGGAGATAAGACTCTCAAACCATCTTTCCTGCCCAGGCAGACATTTAACCCCAATCCTCAGATCTCAGCCTCCTGTGTAGCTAGGATCATAGGCAAGAGCCAAGAGCCACCAGCATCCAGACTTTTTTTTTTTTTTTTTGCCAGTCGTGGGCTTGAGCTCAGGGCCTGAGCACTGTCCTTGGATTTTCTCAAGGTTAAAGCTCTACCACTTGAGCCTCAGCACCATTTCTGGCTTTTTTTCTATGTATATGGTGCTGAGGAATCGAACCCGGGTCTTCCTGCATGCTAGGCAAGCAATCTACCACTAGGCCAAACTCCCGGCCCCAGCATCCAGACTTTTAAAGGATTTTTATTTGTTTCTTTGCTTGGTTGGTTGAGGCACTTTTTTGTGGGGGGAGGTTCTTTTTAACTGTATTTTTTTCTTTTTTAGTACTTGAGTTCAAACCCAGGATGTTGCACTTGCTAGCTACATCTTACCCCTCTTTGCTTTTCTTCATAAAGCAAGAAACTGTTGTATTTATAGGTCTTCCTGTCTGTCTGTCTGTCTGTCTGTCTTTGCAGTGCTGGGGTTAGAACCCAGGGAACTCTACATACTTAGGCAATCACTCTACAATTGAGTTGCACCCCAACTTCTCTTCATTGCTGTTGTTTTATGCTGGTCCTGGGGCTTGAACTCAGGGCCTGGGTGCTGTCCCTGACATTCTTTTTCTAAGGCTAGCATTCTACTACTTGAGCCACAGCACCATTTCTAGCTTTTTCTGAGTAGTTTATTAGAGCTAATGGTAGTCTCACAGACCTTCCTGCCTGGGGTGGCTTTGAACTGTGATCCTCAGATCTTAGCCTCCTCGATAGCTAGGATTACAGGTGTGAGCCAATGGCACCCAGCTCCAACCTTCTTTTTTTTTTTTTTTTTTTTTTTTAGCATCCTATAACAGCTCACCTGTTCCCAGGTTGTCCCCTATACTGCTTGACCTCCAGGTGGAGATGGTTGGTGACAGGGAACATGAGCCCAGAGCTGCCCTGTGGGCATCGGAAGGATATAGTAGTCCCAACAAGCCTTTGCATAGTTGAGGCGATTGGGGACGACGATGACTTTCTTGTGATAGCTTCTATATTTTATCCAGAGTTTGTGTGCATCTTCAGTAAGAATATGTCTAGATCCTTCTATCCTTGTTTTGTGGGTGTTTTTTTTTTATTGACTTTTGTGTTTTAAAATAGGCCACCTATTCTTACAAACAGAACACCTCTTAGATTTCCTATCATGCAGCATTTGAACAAGCCATCCATTTCCTTGTCATAAAGACTACACCAGGCTTCTCTCCTTTTAGGCTTTGACTCAGGCTGAGCGTCCGTGAGGGCTCCTGCCCTAGGCCATGGCCTCCTCTGTACCAAGGCAGGTCCTGGGCTCCCTCTCCTTGGCTGTGTTTCCTCAGCCTTTCTAGAGTCTTCCAAAGTCGGTCTCCAGCAGAGAAATCACCTGTGACTTTTCATAGCATAGGTGGAGAGAAGGGCCCCTCAAAATGTGGGCCTCGTCCTGAGGACCCCACTGGGAAAAGAATTCTGGGACAGCAACCAACATATAAAGTCTGGTTGTGGCTTCTGCAGCCATCCAGCTTTCAGATGATTAGATGACAAACTGCCTCCAGCTCCCACATGCTAAAAATATGTGTACAGGTCAGATCTGCATTTAGATGTGTTTGTGCTATTTAACTTGTGTCTACAATGACTTTTTTTTTTTTGAGAAAGAGAGTCATGTGGTGTGAACCCAGGTTACCTTTCAACTGTCCTTCCTCCGAACCCGAATTCTGAGATGGTGTGTGCCACCATATCCGGGTACATCTGTAAGGATTCTCAAAGCGCTTTCCTATCCATCATATCTAGCAATTGTCCTAAGAGTCATTGGAAGCAAGGGAGCTATTTCAGTTGAAGGATTAAGTGAGGTACTGGAAGAAATATCAATTTGGAACGAGATCATACATGGCAATATGACCTTAAAGTCAAATCCCCGTCTGACCAATGACTTTAGTGAGCTCCAATTTATGATCCAGCTGTGAAATGAAGATGAAAAAATGGTCCCACCCCTCAGTAGACTGGGTGCCAGAAGTGATAGTCAGCTGTATGATGGGTTAAAGGCTGGATGTGGCAACTACAGATCATCTGCTAAGACCCTGGGAGTGTATGCTTCAGACAAACTGGGCTTCTCCCAGTTCTGGACCCCAGGCTCTGAGAGCTTGGTTGTTCTTTGGCTTAACAGTGTGACACACCCCTGCATATGTCAGTTGGGGGTACAAGAGCAATCCAGTCTCACATCTGTATTTGCTCTGGCTGTTCATAAAACCCTGAGTCTGAGTCAGAAAAATCCTTGTCTCAGGATTTCTAGTCCTTGCTCTGTCGCTCATTTGCAATGTGGCCTTGGTGAAGAATGTCATCTTTGCTGCTCTGTAGCTATCTAAAATGAGGTCTTTCTACATCTAACATCTATGATATTATGAAATGTGCAAATGCACTTGAACTTGGCAAAGTTGGAAGTGGAGTCTCTGATCTCCGGGGGCAGAGCTCCGTTCCACCCATTGGCGTTCCCTAACCTTGTTTACTCCGTGCCTGGCACCGGAGAGAGTTCAATAAATATGCTTGCAGGCATCAAAGAATGGGTTTTAGTTGAAGCCCTCACCTACTGCTATATTCCTCTCCGTCAGGCTATGAAATTTTGTTGGAAAAAAGTATGGATTAGTAATCAGTAAGATCCCATTAATGTTTAGAGGCTGTGGACCTTGGGCAAGCCATGTAATCTCTCTGAACCTCTAACATCATTGTGAAATGAGCATAAAGTCTTGTGACCTTATGGTGAGGTATCAAATAGTGAATGGAAGTCATGCCCTGGGCACAGTACTTCAGACCTAGTAAATGTTCAAGAAGTGTTCATTTGAGAAACAAAGGCTAGCAGTGACAGCAAAGACCTGTACTGAGGATACAGTAACGAACAAGCCCTCTAGCCCTGAGTGTGTGGGTTATTTTGTAGATTGTCCAGTGGTTTCAGTTTCCATTGTAATTGTCTGATTTTTCCCTTCCTAATTATATAAAGTACGTATTGCTCCCACTTTACAGATGGGGAGATTGGAGCTCAGAGAAACCAAGCGATCCAGAGGAGAAAGACCGCACCGCCAGCAGAGGCCAGAGCTGGAGCAAGAAGCTAAGGTACTAAGCCTCGTACTGGTGACTCATCCTTGTAATCCTAGCTACTCAGGAAGCTGAGCTCTGAGGATCTTGGTTCAAAGTCAGACCAGGCAGAAAATTCTGTGAGACTGTTATCCAGCTAACAGCCCAAAGGTAGAAGTGGAGTTGTGGTACAAGTGCTACCCTTGAGTGAAAAGCCAAGAGAAAGCCCAAAGTCCCGAGTTCCAACCCCAGTACTGGCACAAAACAAAGAGAGGAAAAAAAAAATCTGGGTCCTTGGCCCATGATACCAGTGTCCTTTGGCAGGGACATAAAGCGACATGTGATAAAGCACACTACAATCTTATCACCAAGAGAATCAAGGACTCAACATACTGTATCCCGTGCAGACTGCCCAGGGAGCCTCAAGAGGCTACCATCCACTCATTCTTCCCTGTGTCCCCCCGAGATAAAACAAGCCTTGTAAGATCTGCCAAGTGTGCTGCCACTCTCCTTTGGTTTCCAGGAAAGCCTCTATTGGCCGGGAGCGTGGCCTAGTGGTAGAGTGCTTGCCTAGCATGCACAAAGCCCTGGGTTCGATTCCTTGATACCACAAACACAGAAAAAGCCAGAAGTGGTACTGTGGCTCAAGGGGTAGAGTGCTAGCCTTGAAAAAGCCCAAGGATAACGCCCAGGTCCTGAGTTTGAGTTTAAGCCCTAGGACTAGCAAAAAAAAAAAAAAGAAAAGAAAAGAAAAGAAAAAGAAAGAAAGGAAAAAAGCCTCTTTAATTTGGATATTCTAGGATTTAGTGAATCTAACTCCTCAGCTCCCATTTTCTATTATTTGTTGCTTCGAAGCATTTTTCAAGATGTTCCAGTGCTGGGAATTGAACCTACAACCTCATGTCTACAGGACAAGTGCTCTAGCACTGAGCTACACTAGCTACACTAGCAGCCTCTGGAAACGTTCTTAATATCCATATGCCTGCCTTCCTCAGTCTTCTCAGCTCACCTCACTAGGCACTGAGGGCCCATGGCAAGTCTGGGGACAGGGGACACGCCGTGTCCCAGTGTACAGGTGGTTGGTGACTGGGTGGAGGGATGCTCAGCCAGGCAGTACCACAGGTAACACTGAAGAAGACAGGCAAAATTAAAGCTGCTAAATACCACCACCATTTTGTAAGAGGGAGAGGTGAACAAGGAGGAGCAGCAGAACATTGTAGAATTCTGAGCGTCTCTGGCAAGAAGAACAGGGAAAATGATGTTTTCAAGACAGGGCTGGTTTGGGTGGGAAGGGAAGGTGACAGATTTCGCTTCAAACTTGAAACAGGAAAGAGGAGATGGAGTTAGGATGCATCGCTTGACTTGGGGAAGGCTATGCTGGGTGTGAATTGACGAAGGCCAAGAACGTGGAGGGGGTGGGAGGGGCCGATGGGGGGTGTGATCAGAGGACGGAGTGGGGACTGCACATTATTAGAACCAAGGGGCAGTGGCCAGCCGGACGCCACCCACCTGAGAAAAGCCAAGGAAGGATGACAGTGTAGGTGATTTCCGCAGTGGTTCCAGGAGGCTTAATGTGAATGGGATAAGAAAGCTTCACCTTAGGGTCTGGGGTTTGAGTTCCAGGACGTGGCCCTACTGAGAACAGGTAGAGGTGTCTTGTTTTGGCTTCCTCTGAAAAGATGGAGTAAGAACACCTGCCTTATGTCTTGCCTTGAAGACTGTGGTGATGGGAATGGAGGACACATTTTGCATCTACTGAGTGCCTCCTCTGCACCAAACAATGCACAAGTCTAGTACCACCTCATCTGATGGACTGGTAGAAAGGATTTGTCAGTGTGTGTATGTGTGCACGCACCAGTACTGAGACTTGAACTCAGGGCCTGAGCACTGTTCCTGAGCTTTTGTGCTCAAGGCTAGCCCTTCCCCACTTGAGCCACAGCTGCACTTCTGCTGTTTTTGGTAGCTAACTGGAGGGAAGAGTCTCACAGTCCTTCCTGCCCAGCCTGGCTTCAAGCAGAGATCCTCTGATCTCAGCCTCCGGCCTAGCTAGGATTATAGGTGTGAGCCACCAGTGTCAGACTTCTGTTTCTTGCCCGTGAAGGGAGCAGTTTTGTTCCGCTCTAGGCAGGGCCCTGTCTGCTGACACAGGCCTGCAGCGATGGGACCTCTAAAACCAAGAGCCTAAATAACTGCTTTTTCTCTTTGTAAGTTGATAACATCGGGTATTTGCTACAGTAACGGAAAACTGACCAGTCCACTATTAGAACTGGAGAAGATTGTCATGATCTGAATAAGGAATGAAAGGCCCTGAATGACATTCAACCATGGATGCACTGAGAAGTGGAGATCAGGATGTCATAAAGGTGCAACTTGGAAGGTTTTACTTCATTTTATTTTAAGATTAGGGCAATGTGGTCATAGTTATCAGCAAGAAAAGAAGTGGAAGAGAGCTGGATGAGCAGCACACCCTCTGAGGAGGCTTTGCTTTCCTTCTTATTGTCCCACCAAGGGAGTCCACGACTGGTGTGGCTTTTTTCTGGGGGGGGGGGCGGGTTCCTGGGGCTTGGGATCTGGGCCTGGGTGCTGTCCCTGAAATCTTCAGCACAAGGCTACTGCCCTACCCCTGGAGCCACAAGCACTACTTCCCATTTTCTAGAGGTTAATTGGAGATAAGAGTCTCACGGTCTTCAGTGCTTTAGTGCCCAGGCTGGTTTTGAACCGAGATCCTCAGATCTCAACCTCCTGAGTAGCTAGGATTACGCCACCGTGCTGGCTTGGTGTGGCTCTTTTTCACTGTCCCTCTGACTACCCAGTCTCAGTGACCCACGAGTCCCCTGATATCCACCAGTCTCCTTGTGAGAAAACTGAATGCCGCCAGCTACTGCTGGCTCATGCCTGTCACCCTAACTACTCAAGAGGCTGAGATCTGAGGATCACAATTCAAAGCCAGCCTGGGCAGGAGAGTCTGTGAGATTCTTGTCTCCCATTAACTAGGAAAAAAGCCAGAAGTGGCGCTGTGGCTCAAGTGGTGGGTAGAGCACCAGCCTTGAGCCGAAACAAACAGGTACACTGACTGGCCCCTGAGCTCAAACCACACACACACACACACACACACACACACACACACACACACACACACACACACACACAAATGATGAGAGCCTTTTCACCCATTCTGTGAGGACTGGAGAAGTGGGTTACCATCCCCACAGGCCCTGCTTCCCGTTTTCCATCTCCCTACTGGCCTACCCTGCCACTCACGTAGTGGCTGAGAATGTCTGAGGCTCCACCCACTGAGGCCCATCAATCATCACTGCGAGAATCCACAGGAAGTTTGGCTCCTTGGTGCTTCTGGGGGAACAGGGTGTAGATTTTGAGAAGCAGGAAGAAGCCATGGACACTCTAACATCCTCTTCCTAAGTGACCCTGGGGTCAGCTGGATACTGCAGTTTTCCCTAAGCAGTCTCCTCAGCCCATCTGAACAGAATAATCAACAGAGTAAATCAACAAGAGAACAGAAAGAGGGGAGAGCCAGTGTCTGAGGTGGGGTCACCAGGTATCGTCTTCTTTCCGCAGGAACACTGAGCTGATCTAGCTAGTGACCTCCGGGGCTGGAGGGATGGAGGAGATAGAAGACAAGCCTTTAGCAAAAATACTAAAGGGCAGCCCTTAGGCCCTGAGTTGAAGCCTGAGTCCTGCATCGCATCCTAGCCTTAAGCTTCTTCTGGAATTCTCTCCACACCAGAGATCTGATGGGAGCAAGCTCCCCAATCCCCTCCACCATGGTACGTTCCATCTTTGCCTTTACCTAAGCATTCAAGGTTCTTTTCGATTAGACCCCTGCCCACTGCTGGCCCCTCCTGAGCTGTTATGCCTAGTACATTCATGGGTACCTGATGTTTTTCCAAATCAGAGCTGATCCTGGCTTGTGTCCAGTACCTGCTAGGGACCTAGCCGATTCTCAGGGCCTTCTCACTAACAGTGGCTAGAGGTGTGACTTAAGTGGAAGAGTGCTTACCTTAGCAAATGCAAGGCCCTGAGTTCAAACCTCAGTACTTAGAAAAAAAATAACAATAAGACAATGATTCCAAAATTACTAAGTATAAAATAAAATTTAAAATGTGAGGGCCGGGAGTTTAGTCTAGTAGTAGAGTATTTGCCTAGTTTACCACCCTACCCCTTGAGCCACAGCGCCACTTCCAGTTTTCGAGTGGTTAATCGGAGATAAGAGTCTCATGGACTTCAGTGCCCGGGCTGGCTTTAAACCATGATCCTCAGATCTCAGCCTCCTGAGTAGCTAGGATTATAGGTGTGAGCCACCACGCCCAACTCAGTTTTCTACTGTGGTTTATTCAAGGGGTAAAAAAACAGCAGCTATGATGGAATTTGTTTTTCCTTTGATAGATTATTTTCTGTGTTGAATCCATTTAAGGGACAAGAGTATTTGAATTTGCCTTGGCTTTGAAGAGATATATGCTTCAATAAAAAGCCTAGTTTATACTGCTTCTTTATGTGCTGAAAGATTGATATATGCTTGCTTTTATATAAAAACTGTTTTGTATTGAACTTTACTTGATGAAAGACAGCAGAGATTGATGTGTAAAGTGTTATGGTTTAAAAATGGGTGAAAAACAGAACAAGGCCACTGCTCACATGAAAAAGGAAGGGAAAGGACTTTGGAATTTGGTGAAGACTATGAGGTTAATTCCAAACAAATTTGGAGTCTTGTATAAGTTAATTAACCTTGTTGGTGTAAAATGGGGTTGCTAGCCCCTTTATTAAGATACTGGGTGGAGGTTTCACCATCTTGGCCATGTGGTAGATAAGAAATTTCCAAAAGCTTTTAGAGATAGTCACCCCTCCAGCCCATCCCCCCACAGGTATTGGGCCTGAATTCCTAGAGGCAGGGGTGGGGGCTAGACATTAGGTGATTAGACCTACCAGACCTCTACCATGAACTCAGGAGGCTCTTTAAACTCGAGCTTCCTATAACCCTGCCTTGTGACTATGACTCTGTTTAGGCCCTAACCAGCTCAGCTGCCATTTTGCACCATGCCTCCGGTCTCCTGCCTCTCCTCAGCTCACCACAGCATCTCATTTCAGCTCTCCATCAGAGTTGATCTGGTGTGCTGAAATTGTTTTCCTGCTCTTTCTTTACAATTCTGCATGGCTCAGTTTCATTTGAGGACATTTGAGGAAAAAGTATTTAAATCAATTTGTATGCTAATGTATCTCCCTAAGATGTTTCAACATATTCTATCCTTGGCTATGCAGGTCTTGGTAGTCTGTGAGAGATTTTGTTTGTTGGCAAAAGGATTTTTTTTAAGATTTTATTTTTCCTAACTGAACACATGATTCTACCACATCAGGCAAAATAATGTTATTTAGCACTGCAATTCCAGAGAACTTCAACAGCTGATTTTTTTTTTCAAATCCAACTTCACCTTAAAACTGTTATGCACCAGTGTGTGTGTGTGTTCATGCACACGTCTATATAAATGCCTTGAAGGTACTCTGGCATTTTAATGCATAAAATGTGTCAGCAGCCAGGGGCTGGTGGCTCACCCCTGTAATCCTAGCTACTCAGAAGGCTGAAATCTGAGGACCACTGTTCAAAGCCAGCCTGGGCAAGAAAGTCTGTGAGACTCTTATCTCCAATTAATCACCAGAAAACCAGAAGTCGTATTGTGGCTCAAAGTGGTAGAGTGCTAGACTTGAGCTGAATAACTTACCCAGAGTTCAAGCCCCACGGCCAACAATAACAACAATAAAAAATCTGTTAGTACTGTAATCGAGAGTTATCTGGCTTAGCAAAATAGAAATTTTTTGAGGACTTAGGGTTTTTAACTTTCAGTCCTCCATGCTACTAAAAATTGGGACTAAATACCATAAATTTAAGTATGAAAGATTTTTGGTAATATCTTTCAAAGACATTGTCCTTGTAAAACTGCTTTTAGTTTCTGTCTCAGTTGGAATCAAGAAATCCTCTGAGCATGCCCTAGGAAAGGCTTAATTCACCTTAGAAAGGAACCAAGAGAAAAACCTTGGTTTACTTCATCTCCTCCGGGGGTGCCCTCTCACCAAGTTGTGTGGAAGCACGGGCTCTCCCCAGGACATGGCCAGGCCATGGATGTGGCCTAATGAGATGGGGCCAGTGTGGCCTATCTTCAATGGTTAAAAATGAACTGGCAGAAAAGATGCGGTTCATCCAGCCCTAGCACCATCAGGGGTGGTGTCTGTCCAGTGGGATGGGTGTCTATGTGCAAGCCAAAGGGGTTTCTATCCTTTTCTCTTATAGATGGACAATGAAAACCTTGCGGTAATATGGGCAATGAGATTAGTAGTCCTAAAAACTCCGCCTAGGGATTTTTTTTCCCTTCTAGTCCTAGGGCTTGGGCTTAGGGCCTGAGCACTGTTCTTGGGCTTTCTCAAGGCTAGAGCTCTACCACTTGAGCCACAGCTCCACTTCTGGCTTTTTCTGTGTATGTGGTACCAAGGAATCAAACCAGGGTCTTCATGCATGCTAGGGAAGCACTCAACCACTATGCCACACTCCCGGCCCCATGTATTTTTTTTTTTAATGGGGAAAAAAACTTTAAAATTAGAGGGTTTATAATGAAAAGATTGGGGCTGGGAATGTGGCTCATGGTAGAGTGTTTGCCTGACATGCATAAAGCCCTAGGTTTGATTCCTTAATACCATATAAACAGAAAAGGCCTCAAGTGGCACTGTGGTTCAAGTGGCAGAGTGCTAGCCTTGAGCAAAAGAAGCTCAGGGACAATGCCCAGGCCCTGTGTTCAAGCCCCAGGACTAGCAAAAAAAAAAAAAAAAAAGGAAAAGGGTAATTTCTCTGGATCACTTAGCACACACAGTACTATGGCCTAAAATGGAACTTTAAATTTTTATACTACTTTGCAATTAGATGCACTCTGTAAAAAGCAAAGCATGGACTGAAATTCTTTTTTTTTTTTTTTTTTTTTTTGCCAGCTGTGGGGCTTGAACTCAGGGCCTGAGCACTATCCTTGGATTTTTCTCAAGGCTAGAACTCTACCACTTGAGCCACAGCACCACTTCCAGCTGTTTTCTATGTATGTGGTATCGAGGAATTGAACCTGGGTCTTCATGCATGCTATGCAAGCACTCTACCACTAGGCCAAACTCCCGGCCCCTAAAATTCTTTTTTTTTTTTGTCAGTCATGGGACCATGGTCCTGTTGTCCCCAAGATTTTCAGCTCAAGGCTACTACCCTACCCCTTGAGCCAAGCGTCAGTTCTGGTTTTCTGGTGATTAATTGGAGATCAGAGTCTCACATACTTTAGTGTCCAGGCTGGCTTTGAATCTTGATCCTCACATTTCAGCCTCCTGAGTAGATAGGATTACAGATGTGAACCACTGTGCCCGGCTAGTCTCTGAGATTCTTTAAGTTTGGATGTATAGTGCAGTGCCAGTCAGTGTTACATGCAATTCTCCTGTTTTAAAAACAAATGAGGGCCAGGAGTTTGGCCTAGTGGTAGAGTGTTTGCCTAGCATGCACGAAGACCAGGGTTCGATTCCTTGGCACCACATACATAGAAAAAAAAAAAAAGCCAGAAGTGGTGCTGAAGCTCAAGTGGTAGAGCTCTAGCCCTGAGAAAGTCCAAGGACAGTGCTCAGGCCCTGAGCTCAAGCCCAGGACTGGCAAAAAAAACCAAACAAATGATAAATATTGGCTTACAACAACTGTGTCTAAGGATTATTACCTTACGTTAATAGAGACTACACCATTTAATTTCAAAAGTTTTATATGAGTTAATTCAAAAGACAATTAAAAAATCAGTAAGGAGATAAATTTAAAAAAATTAGTGAAGAAAGCCTTGGGAGGGCTGGGAGTTTGGCCTCGTGGTAGAGTGCTTGCGTAACATGCACAAAGACCAGGTTTGATTCCTTGGTATCACGTACACATATAGGAAAGCTGGAAGTGGTGCTGTGGCTCAAGTGGTAGAGCACTAGCCATGAGAAAGCCAAGGACAGTGCTCAGGCCCTGAATTCAAGCCCCAGGACTGGCATCAAAAAAAAAAAAAAAAAAAAAAACTTGGGAAAGGAAATTGAGGCAACAAAAATGGTTTCCTTTGGGTGAGAAAGGATTTGGAAAGCAGAAAGCAAGAATTGTCTTAAATGTTTGCTTCAAAATGGAAAAAGGGACACATTAAGACACATCCCAGAAGTTCTGGTAGGTAGCAGATGGTATGAGGAGGTGTTAAAATTTTTATAAGATAAAGCTTTCTTAAAAATATTATGGGCCAGGAGTTTGGCCTAGTGGTAGAGTGCTTGCCTAGCATGCACAAAGATGGGTTCGATTCCTTGGTATGACATACAGAGAGAAAAAAGCTGAAAGTGGTGCTGAGGCTCAAGTGGTAGAACTCTAGCCTTGAGAAATTCCAAGGACAGTGCTCAGGCTCTGAGCTTAAGCCTGGCAAAAAAAATATATTAGTAAAATTGGTATGCAATTAAGTTGGCTATGATTTCAGTAAGGTCAAGACATACCTTGATGTAAAACTATCATCTCATCCCTCATTCTTTATGTTTATCTATAAAAGTGATTATGTACTATCAAGTTTGTCACGTTTTAATGACATAAAACTAAGTGGGAGGCAAGCCAAAGTTCACTCAAGTGTTAGTTGATATCAAGGTCCTTATATATCTATTTTTAAAGGATATGAGCGGCCTTGGATACACAGTCTTTCTCTTAGCTTCCTCATTGTAATCAGAAATATTTGACTTGGTTTCAATTAGTGTCCTGTATTCAGTTCAATTTTTTTTTTCTGTTGTGGGGCTTGTACTCTGGGCACTGTCCCTGACAATTCAGCTCAAGGTTACCACCCTACCCATCGATCCACAGTGCCACTTCCAGTTTTCTGGTTGTTAATTGGAAATAAGAGTCTCACGGGGGAAGAAGTGGGGAAGATTCTCTCAGACTTTAGTGCCCAGGCTAGCTCTGAACCATGATCCTCAGATCTCAACCTCCTGAGTAGCTAGAATTATAGGCACCAGCCACCGCGCCCAGCAAATTTTTTTTTTTAAAAAATGATTGTTTGCTTGCTGTTTCAGTTTTGCTCTTACAGATCTTCTGTAGCAACTACAGGTGGGCCTATGGAGGGATAGAAAACTCTTACAAGTTTGTTAGATGTAATTTTGGCTCTTAATGAGTTCCAGGTAAACCATGCTTCAAAACAACAAAGGAAAAAAAGAAACCTACCTCTGCTGAGCTCCTTGTTGCTTTAATTGGAGTAAAGGGGCTTTTGATAAAGACTCATTTGATGAGAAGACTGTTGTTCGAAGCCAGCCTAGAAAGAAGTGTCCTTGTGAGACTCTCATCTCTAATTGTCTAGCAGAATGCTAGGAGAGCTAGCCTTGAGCTGGAGAGCTTAGAGACAGCAGGCTGGCCCTGAGTTCAAATCAGTGACTAAGCAAGGGAAATGCCAATGAGGGCATTGTCCCAGCAAGGAGAGCTCCTTGGACAAATCTTGTCCTGGCACTACAATGGAGCATCTAGAGGCAGTTAGAAGACTGCTTAGATGGAGTCAGATCCTTGGCCCTTCAGAATTATCTGAGCCAACAGATCATAAGAACAGAGGTTATGGAGGTTATATCTAGCTGATTCCAATGTTTGTCTACTTTGTAACTTGGCAGGAATTTCTACCCTTGACTATCAATCCTCTGTTATAGCGGGTAGTAAAAAGCTAGGGTTTTCAAATGGGGGATACAATTAACAAAAACCTCAGCCTCCATTTGGTCTTGAGACCCTAATTGGTAATAAAGTTTTGGTCTGTCCATATGAATTCATCTGGTCAGGAAAAGAGGATAAGACTGGAGCATTAATAAATCAAAACATTCTTCAGGAACCTCCAAATAGGACATGTGGCTATTTGGGTGTAATAGACCTCTTGATATATATCTACACAGATTCTAAATACTTTCTTGTTACTGTAACTCCACAATAAAGCATGGGTCTACGATTTGGTCCCTATTAAATGCTGTCTGGGAACCATCGTAGGTAGCTGTTATGCACTGTATGGTTCATCAACTTTCAGGATCCCCAGACAACAGAGAAACACTTTTATAAACCAGAATGCTAAACAGGCTGTGCTTGCCTGCTGTCTAAAAAATGGCTTTAATCCCTTCTGTGCCCAAATTTCTTCAGATCAACTTCTACCTACATGGAAAGGACCCTATATGGTTCCTCTCAGTATTCTTACAGCTGTGAAATTGTCTGGTATTTCCCCTCGGATATATATTTCTAGAAAAAAAAAACATTTTTTTTCTCATCAATCCCAATCTTAGCGTTCAGGTGCATCTAGACCCAAGGACTCACAGGACTCCTGTATCTGCCCTAAAAGACCTCATATGCCTTATCAAAGGAAGGAGGCATGTCAACCCTTGATGATTCAGGACAGGACTCCATAGGGCTTAAACCCTGACTTAGCTCAAAGCAGCTTTGGAAGATGGAGCTTCACCCATCAGCTTCCTTTAGATTAAGGAACAGAAGTCACTTTAGGGGGCAATGAGGCAGGATAGCCTAGGGAAAATGAGGCATGGTAAATGGCTGCCAGGGATTCAAAGACTCAAGCTTCAAGCTTGTCCATCTACTTGCGTTAAGATTTAAGGGGCAAAGTCATTTTAAGAGAAATCAAACAGGATAGGCGAAGGAAACATAAGGAATGGCGAGCTTACAGCAAATACAGGAGATAGGGCTTCGTGTACTTCCCTTACGTTTCAGTTATTTTAGGGGAAATGAAGCAGGATAACATAAGGAAACTGAGGCCTGCTGAAGGCAACTCAGACATAGGGTATTTAGAAACACAGAGGTATCAGCTTCACTTCAAAGATAGACAACAGGATACATCTCTTCCTGAGGGATGCATTTGTCACCCCAAGAATGAACAGCACATATGCCTTCCTGAGCAAATTGCTTCCCCCAAACTTTAACCACCTCAAGCCCGAAATGCAGGTAGCAGGGTGCTTCCTTATCTCAGGGATAAGGATGTTTTATGGCAGGATGAATTTTTACCTGGATATTCAGAAAGTAACACCAGGTGTGATTAGAGCAAAGACAAAGCACCTGTCTTTAGATAACTTTGAAGCCAGCTGGAGAAGCTGGTGTGTCTTTCTCCCTGTGAGTGCACCCCGCTCTTAGTGTGCCCCTGCCCTTGTGCTTGTCTACTTCATCTGCTTGCCTGCTTGTTTACTCAATAAAGTTCTACCAAGTGTCCTTACCACGGTGATGTTTCCAGAAACTCTCTCAGCCTGCGGAAGTCAAGGGCCCTAAGTGGAGAGATTCTACATTTAAAGGAGAACTTCCAGAACCCTCCTCCCCTGCGTCCTGGGGCGCTGCTTTGTGGAAGGGCCTTTTTGTTTGGATGTCTAATTCTCCCCAAAGCTGGAAAGATCCCGCTTGCAGCCAGGGGAGTGAAAGCAGGGTTGCCTTTCCGGTGGTTGCTGTCTTGAGGCAGGCCGGGGTGGTGGCTTGGCTGACCCTCCAGGTGGAGTGTGGCACGTGCTAGCTCCCACTGACCAGAAGAGGCCCGACACCCTCATCTCACAGTTCATTCTCCCGCTTCTCCCCCGCGGCTCCGGGCTTGGTGCGGAGTCTCCCAGCGAGGCGTCTAGGGGGGCATTCGGTGGCCCCCTCTCCCTGCCCTTTGGATTAGCCCTGGAATATGACCCCTTTAGAGCCCGGGCCTCCGGCTCGCGCCCCCCAATCGCCAGATCCGCGGTGTGGAGGTGGTTCCGTGCCGATCCCCTGTTGTTGTCCACGCAGGCTGTGAGTTCGAAGCTCTGGGTTCCAGGGCTCCTCGACCTCCCCCCGCACCCCGTCCACGACCTGCTCGTCGTGGGATCCCGCCCCGCTCCGCGCTTCTCGGGGGGCGCCGTGCGGTAACTGTGCCGGCGGCCGCGCGGGGCCGGCGAGCGAGCGGACCTCCCCGGCCGCCCAGCCCGGGCCCAGGCGGCTGAGCTCAGCCTTTGTGCCCGGCATCAGGTGCAGGTCTCCGGCGCGCGCGCGCGCACAGGCCGGGGTCCCCCCCACCCCGGGGCGGGAGGGGGGCGGGCTGGCGGCGGGGGGGCTCCCCGGGGCTCCCCCGGGGCCGCAGCCCGGGGGCGGAGCGGAGGTCCGGACACGTAGCCGGCCGCCCCGCGGGGCGGGCGGGGGTGGGGAGGCCGGGGACCGCCGGCGCTCCAGCCCGCTGGCCTTCGAAAGATCCTCCTGGGCCAATGGCAGGCGGGGCGACGCGCCCTGATTGGTGCAGGCGCTCTGCTGATCACTGTGGAAACCCGGGGTGGCGGGGAACGCGGGAGGATGCGGAGCCCGGGGCGGGGGGGCGGGGGCGGCATGGAGGAGGCGGGGGAGGCGCGGAGCCCCGAGCTCCCCGCGAGGTGCTGGGATCTTGTGCTGTTTGTTTTTTTTTCTTTTTTCTTTCCTGGAGGCAAAAGTCCGCGGGGGGCGGGCGGAGGGCGGAGCGGAGGGCTGGGACGGCTCGGGGCGGGGGGTGGGCCCTGGGAAGCCGGGGAGCCCGGGTGGGCAGCTAGCGATCCGGACGAGCGGGCGAGGGCGAGGAGGAGCGAAAGGCGAGGGGAGGAGGCGCGGCGGGAGGAGGGGGAGGAGGGAGGCGGGGAGGAGGAGAAGACAAAAGCCGAAAGCGAGCCGGGCGCCGGGCGCACTCAGCGGCCCGGGGAGGGAGCCGTCGGGGCGGCGAGCCGCGAGGGTGTGGGGTGCGCAGCCCGGCGGGCCAGGCGAGCATGGGCAAAGGGGGGAACCAGGGCGAGGCGGCGGGGGAGCGCGAGGCGGCGATGCCCACCTTCCGCTGGGAGGAGATCCAGAAGCACAACCTGCGCACCGACAAGTGGCTGGTGGTGGACCGCAAGGTCTACAACGTCACCGCCTGGGCCAAGCGGCACCCGGGGGGCCACCGGGTCATCGCGCACTACTCGGGCGAGGATGCTACGGTAAGGCGCGGCGGGCGCGGGGCCGGCGGGCCGGCGGCGCCTGCAGCTTCCCCCCGGGGGTGGGTGGGGAATCCCGGGGCGCCACCCCGCGGATCTCCGGCTCTCCGTGGAGCTGGGGACGTCCACGCGGGAAGGCCAGCGTGCCTCCTCCCCGCCTTCCTCCGGGCGCACGCGGGCGTGTGGGGGGCCGCGTGCCGCTCCCCCTTCCGCCCCGGTGGTTGACTCGGCGCTACGCGTCCCGAAGGCGGCGAGCGGTGCCCGGCGGGATCCGGGAAGTCCTCCCCCAGAGGGGGCGCTCGGGGCCCGGGGCTCCCGCGGCTGGAAGATGGCCACCCCGGGGGCTGCGCGGGGCAGCGCTGGGTGGGCCCGGACGCGCTGGAGGGGGGGTTCGAGATCGCCCCCGGCCCGCGCCCTCGCCCCTGCCAGGACTCCCGTGGGAGAAGGTGCGCAATGGCTGCCCCGGGAGACCGCCGGGCCCTGCCGATTCCCACGCTCCCCGGGATCACCTGAATCCAGCCCAAAGGTCGGCCTCCTGGCGGACCGGAGCGCATACACGGGTGGAAGAAGAACAAGAACGGCTTGGAGTTTGTTTGTGTTTCCGGCTCATTTCTTAAGAAAAACCCAGGTCAAGGGGAGGGCCTGAAACCTGAATTGAGCAGCCCCTGGTCCGGATTGGCAACAGGTCTGCCTGGCACTTCCAACTAAATAGCCCGGTGTTGTAAAACCCTGCCCGGACCTCACCCTCCCCTTCCTGCGTGCTGGGAGGCTGTAGACCTCCAGACTTCTCCAGGCTGCACCTCTTATCTACATCAAACAGCACTGGAGCTGTTGAGTTCCTAGCTTTGCCCCTTGCATGGGCACCAGACTTAGGGCGCAGCCCGTTCAGAGGAGGAAGGATCCGCTGGGTCCCCTCCAGAGCTATATGGTAATGAGGGCCGGGTAGCTGGGAAACCATTGTGGAGACAAGCCCGCCAAAGAGAGGATTTTTTTAGGTATTAAAGAAAAAAGTGGGCGTGACTCCATAAGCTCTGAGTTCAGTCCCCAAGTTACAATCCAAAATTAAACAAAGGAAAAGGTAGGGGCTGTGGTTCAGTGGTACAGTGTGTCCCCCGGTAGGTAGGTATATGGTCTTTAGGATAAGCCCTAGTTGCATAGAAAAACAACAAATAGCAAATTAGACACACACGCATACATACACACAAAGTCACTCAACGTTTGCTGTTCACCAAGCACACTGACACATGCTATCTCATCTAATCTCTTTTTCAGTGTCCTTAGGGTCAGAAACTTTGCTCTTGGGCAGCCCTTAGCCCGGAACTCTGGATCTGCTCGCATGTGCACACATTCCTGTGTCCCTCCCTATTTCCACCTCTGATTTCTCCCTCTGGTCCTCCACAGCCTGTCTTGTCTTTGCTGTGGGCACAGAGAGCTGTCACCTGTGTCACTAGTGTGCATCTGCTTTTTTTTTTTTTTACCCCCCTAAGGTGATCCCATCAGTGCATAACTTTCCCTACTTGGGACTTTTCATTTCTGGAACAATTCATTAAACATTCATTGAGTGTCTCCATGGCTCTGAATTGGGCCTCTGCGCAAAGATGAATAATTCACACACAGTGGCCTGAAGGTACTGGATTTGCTTCCCTCTTCCCTCCCCCTCCCCCACACAAGCTGGGGTATCCAGCCTGCCCTATCTGCCTTGCTCACCTCAAAATCAAAAGAAGGCTCCTTCTTGCCCCCTGCTCCTATGAGGCTCTTTTAAGAAGGCAGAAGTTGAACATGGAATTCTGTCCCCCAATACCAGAGAAAAAGATGGGCTTGAGTTCCAGCTTTGTGAGTTAGTGGGATTAGAAGGCTCTGCCTCCTTGAGATCTTGGTAGCACTCCCACCATCTGGCCATTGCACTCCTTAGAGGAACTCTGTGTCCAGCTCCTCCATCTCCAGGTAGTACTTGAAACTAAAGTGTCCATGCCATGGGTTCCTTACGCCCACCTGTGCAGGCTTGCTCTGTGTCCCAGGGGAGTGCATGTGACCATGCTAACGGATTGTTTGTCATCAGAGGCTCCTGGTGACAGTGGTCAGAGACCATTGCTTCTTCTAAAACCTTGTCATCTTGGGAGGATAACATAAGGACTTTCTGGCCTGCCCGTACCTCTCAGCTGCACCCAGCCAGCCACTGTCTCTGCTGGCCTTGAACATAGTTTTACACTCTCAGCTTGACTTCTTTTAACTTTTTTTTTTTTCTCAAGCCTGGCACTCAACTACTTCTGGCTTTTTGCTGGTTAATTGAAAATGAGTCTCGTGAACCCTTTTTCTGCTTTTTCAGCTAATTTTGAATTTTGATGTTCTGGTCTTTGCCTCCTAAGTAATTGGGATTAAAGGTGGAAGTCACCACAAACCTGACTGTTCCATCTTTCTTTTTCATTTTTAATGGGATATGGGACTTGAACTTTTATCTGGGCTCTGTCTGTGATATTTTCAGCTTAAAGCTCTACCACTTGAGCCACAGTGCCACTGGTTTTCCAGTGGTCAATTGGAGATAAGAGTCTCATGGACTTTCTAAGTGCCTGGGCTGGCTTTGAACGCCAGTCCTCAGATCTCAGCCTCCTGAGTAGCTAAGGTTAGAGGTGTAAGCCACCAGCACCCAGCTTGTCCCATCTTAATCTCCATCTGAGAAATCTGGAGTTCCTGCTCTATTTCTCCTCCCTCTCATATCACCAGTTTTTACATTGCCTTGGTCACTTGAATTACCTCCTGTGCTCACTCATCTGTGTGGCCTGAGTTTGTTCATCTCCCATTTCCCAAGCCCTGGGCTGGCATTTGGATGTGCAAAACAGTCTTTTAAGTCTAGCCTGGTGTTGTAAGAGGATCTGGGCACAGGCTGGAACAGGTGTTGGTCTAGGTGCTCGGAGCAGGACAGGAACTGGTGAGTTCTGCCTGGAGCAGACAGGGGCGGGGAAGATGTCCAGGAAAGTCAGCTGGCATTGCAGCTGGTTAAAAGTGCAAAGCAGGAACTGGTAAGGGCCAGCAAGTGTGACACTTGGGAATCTGGAGTTTTGACCTTTCTTCCCTCAGCCAGCTTGACCTCCTCACCCCTGACAGACACACACAGACACACAGACCATTCACACAGATCAGTCCCTGTTTTCTGTGTCCTTCCCCATGTCTGGGGATAGCTTTCTGGAAAGGCTCTGGCTTCTTTCCCTGTCAGATGAGGAAAGAGCCTCGTTCCAATTCTTGTTCCAAAAAAAAAAATTTTTTTTTTTTTCATTGGAGTTGGCTCCGTCTTGCCTTTCCATTATGGCTGACCCTGCAACATCCTGACATCCCTGTGGCCAAACAGTAATTGTAAGAGACACCTTTGTGACAAGGTGAAGAGGCAACACCAGAGTTAGGTAGCGTAGGCCAGCTACTCATGGCCCTCAGGCCCCCTTGATAGGAAGTTGGCCCGGATGACCCTGGGATATGATTCCAGAAGGATAACGGGGAGGAACTGCCGTACTCAGAAACCTCCACAACTGTGTAGAGCAGAAGACAAAGCAGCCCGAGGGTTAGGGGTGTGGCCTAGTGGTAGAGTGCTGGCCTCGCATGCAGAAGCCCTGGGTTCGATTCCTCCATACCACATACACAGAAAAAAGCTGAAGTAGTGCTGTAGCAGAGTACTAGCCTTGAACAAAAAGTGTCCAAGGACAGTGACCAGGCCTGAGTTCAAGCCCCAGGACTGGCCAAAAAAAAAAGCCGGGTGGCCAAGTTGTGAGGTCCAGGGCCCCCAAACCCTGGTGAGCTCTTGAGTTGGGCTCCGTGGCAGGGAGGAGGTGATGTGATGGTCATGGCCCAGGGGTCCTTTACAGAGGTAAGCACATCCCAGGTTGTGGGCTTGATAAGTGCCATGCGGCAGCTGGAGAGAGCGAGGGGCTGGGATGGCCCTGGTGTGGGAAGCAAGTTGATGGATCCCAAGGCTGTTCTGAGGCCGTTCCTGGAAACACTCTTCGTTTAATTTTTCTCTGAACTGGCAGAAAGGTTTTGCTAGGGGAAAAAGAAGACCCTGGAGGCAGCTGGACCTGGATTTGAGCCTGGCTCTGCCACCTGGAGCACAGGACCTCTTCCTCTTCTCCTCCAGGGCTCTGGGGCTGAAGGGAGGTCACGGAAACAAAGTCCCTGGCTCCCTGCCTGGCACGTGGCTGTTCCTTTCCCTTGGCCTTCGTGGGGGAGGCTGCCCAGGAACCATCTGGAAATGGCCAAAGGCAAAGCAGGGGTCCCGTGAGCCCCACGCAGGTTATAGGGTGGGGGTAGGATGCCCTGATGAGGGGGAAGGCTGTTTTGAACTGTGGAACTTGCCTTTCAGTAGCGATCATACATTGGCCTTGTTCCTCAGGAAATGGTCTTAACAAGAACTTCCTGCTCATTTCTCAAAAACGAATTTCCCGTGTGTGTGGCAGGTGGTGGTGACCGTGAGGATCGGTGGATCCAGGAAAGGATGTTCTCAGCCCCAGGCCTGGGCCATGAGGGTCTGCAGGTCTGGCTAGATCTTTGCTTGGCTGTGCTGGCTTTGTGGAAAGGCCGGGGGCAGGCAGAGCTGTCAAGATCTGGGCGTCCTCACTGCCTGCATGGGGCTCCTGGAACCCCCCCCCCCCATGTCTTGTCTCTAAAAACACTAAACAAAGCAGATCTCACTTCAATCTGGCCCTTTGATCCCATCTACCCTTCTCCACTCAGCCAGGGGGACAAAGATTTAAAAAGAACAAAACAAAACGAAGCCAAAACTTCCTCTGACAAAAGTGTTGCTTTGTAAGAATATGCTAGACACAAATAGAACAAAGACACGATGCCAGACACGGAGAGAAAGTGAGAGGAGCTGGTGCTTACTATCAGGAGATGCTTTGCCTTGGCTGAAAAGATTTTTATGGTTCCGTAGCATTTTTTACACCTCCTGTATTTTTGTTTGTTTGCTGCGGGAGTTTTCCCTATAGCTCCCAATCTTACCTTGGCTTCCCACATGCTAGGATTACAGACGAGTCCTACCACGCCCGATTCTGGATGAAGATCTCCCTGGGTGGTGTGTTTCCTTTGTGCACTGTGCAAGGTCCTAGGCTCAGTCACCCTCAAGTGTGTCCATTGGAACACACCAGTCCACAGCTCTTGGGCCCAGAGGGCCCATTCTGTCTGCCACTGGGAGTTGGACACAGAAGGGAGGGTGGGGTTTGTCCTGAGGTGGACACTGAGGTGTTTGGAGCTCTGTCCTTCCTGGAGGCCTCAGCTCCACCTCACCATCTGCTCTCCGCTCTCTAGGATGCCTTCCGTGCCTTCCACCCTGACCTTGACTTCGTGGGCAAGTTCCTGAAGCCCCTGTTGATTGGTGAGCTGGCCCCAGAGGAGCCCAGCCTGGACCGCGGCAAGAGTGTGAGTGGACTTTGCAATCTGGGTGAGGGTGAGAGGAAGCAGCTGGGGCTGGGAGTCTGCGGGCCAAGCCAGGAGAAGGCACTGGGGCCTGCAAGGACCTCAGCACCTCTATTGGGAGCTGGGACTGGGCAAGGGCCAGTGGCATCCTCTCTCTCCCAGCTGCTCCGTGTGTGCCTGTGAGTGCACCAGTACTGGGACTTGAACTCGGGGCCTGGGCACTGACCCAGAGCTTTTTTGCTCAAGGCTAGTGCTGTGCCACTTAAGCCACAGCTCCACTTCCAGCTTTTTGGTAGATAATTGGCGATGAAGAGTCTTATGAAGTTTTTTTGTCCAGGCTGGCTTGGGACAAGATCTGAGCCTGCAGAGTAGCGAGGCTGATAGGTGTGAGCCACCCGTGTCTGGCTTTTCCTTTTTTAAAGCTGCATAATATTCTCTCGCAATGCATATGACTGCATTTTTTAGGGCTTCGCCCATTCATGGATATTGACGTTGTTTTTACTTTTTTTTTTAAACCTGTTGTGAAGAATGCCACTGACAACACTGAGATATAAACCTTTGAGTTCTCTCTCTTTTTTTTTTTTTTTACCACTTTCTAGCCAGACACAAATAGTTTCCATGGCTGTGGCACACAGGCAGCTGGCATGTAGTAATAACAGCTTTTGTAGGACATGATGGCCGGATACATGCAGGATTTAGGGTCGTAGATTATTCCTGTTACCACAGCTTAAGGGGACACACTGTGTATGAAAAAGACAAAAGGTCTCTTTCATCCAGTGCCAGTGGCTCATACCTAGATCCTAGCTACTCAGGAGGCTGAGACCTGAGGACTATGGTTTGAAGCCAGCCTGGGCAGAAAAGTCTGTAAGACTTATCTCCAATGTAACACCAAAAAGCCAGAAATGGAGCTGTTGCTTAAATGGTAGAGTGCTAGCTTTGAGCAAAAGAAGCTCAGGGCCAGTGTCCAGGAGCCCTGAGTTGAAGCCCAGGGATTGGCACCAAACAACAAAAAGGTCCCTTCTGAGGAGGAGAGGCTGGCGGCTGACAGCCTTCTGTATGCCCTGACTCAACAGGCTCAGATCACCGAAGACTTCCGGGTCCTAAAGAAAACTGCTGAGAACATGAACCTGTTCAAGACGAACCACTTCTTCTTCTTCCTCCTCTTGGGGCACATTATTGTCATGGAGATTATTGCGTGGCTGATCCTTCATTACTTTGGCACTGGCTGGATTCCTACCCTCATCACGGCCTTTGTCCTTGCTACCTCTCAGGTGAGGCATGGCCTCCTGGCCTGGCATTTGAAGGGCTCCCTCTCCCCCCTGCCACACCCCAGCACCCAGGCTCCCCTTCCTCCCTACCCTGGTGCCTTAATTGCTACTGCTGTGATGGCGTCCATGGCTGTCTCTCCCCAGGCCCAAGCTGGATGGCTTCAACATGATTACGGCCACCTTTCTGTGTACAAGAAGCCCAAGTGGAACCATTTAGTCCACAAGTTTGTCATCGGCCACTTAAAGGTAAATGTTTGCCACTCTGGCTGACAATCCATCACTGCACAGTTGACAGCGCCGAATCTCTTTGCTCTGACAGCGGGACCCTGTTTGGATAACAAGGTGGGGCTCTCTGGGCAGTGCCTTCCTCTGGGATGGTCTGTGCCAGGGGACCTCTAGTCCCCTCTCACTTCCTGAGTCCTGTAACCAAATTAGACCCACAAAGTCGCAGGACCCTAACTGGAGAGAACACACTCTCCTTCCTTTTGTTTTTTGTATGCTGGTACTAGGGTTTGAACTCAGAGCCCCAACTCTCCCTTGGCTCTTTTTGCTCTACTGCTTGAGCCAGAGCTGTACTTCCAGCTTTTTCTTCCCCCTTCTTTTTGCTGGTTAATTGAAGGTAAGGGTCACAGAGTTTTCTTCCTGGCTGCAAACTGTAATCCTCTGATCTCAGCCTCTTGAGTAGGTAGGATTATAAATAGGAGCCATCAAGCACCTATCATATATACCCTTTTGTCTGGTAGCTCAGTTGATTGTATTGTTAGCCATAGATTTACCTAAGAAATTTAAGGGTATAAGGACATAGCTGAATGAATTCCATACTTGGCTTTCACTGAGAGGGGGAACTGTTTCATGCATTGTGTTCCTCTGGGGGGTTTTCTTCTTGGTTACCCGGAAATACGAAACAATGGCTGGAACAGCAATTATCCTTCATTTGCAAGTCTTTATTTCCTCATCCTGCCTTTCCTCAAATACTTGTTTTATTTCTTTTTAGCTTACATTAGATATACAGAGGGGAGTTCATTATGTTATGCTTTTATCTTCATTTTAAACCATTCGCTTCTAAATGAGTCCTTGTGCTATTACTAGGGTTTGAACTCGGAGCCCTTTGCTCTTAAACTCTGTTTTGTTTGTTTGTTTATTTTTGCTCAAGGCTGGTGCTCTACCATTTAAGCCATAGCTTCACTTCTGGCTTTTTGGTGGATTATTAGAAACAAGAGTCTCACAGATTTTCCTATCTGGGCAAGCTTTAAGCCAAAATCCTCAGATCTCAGCTTCCTAAGTAGCTAGGACTCTAGGCGTGAGCCACGAGCGCCCAGCCACATCTTTTCTCTTAAATTGTTTGAAATACTCTTTGGAAATGCAAAATACACACGCACACACACCCCAGATAGATACAGATGCCCTTCAAGTTCCAGTGGAGTTAGACCCAGGTAAACCAATTCAAAGTTCAATTGATAAGTTGAAAGTATGTATTCTCAGGCCCCCAAAAATAATTTCTGACCAACTCTGTCTCCTCGATGAGCTGTACCTCATCTTCCTAAGAAAAGCTGGGTCCTGGCTGGACACGAAGGCTCATATCTGTAATTTTAGCTACTCAGGAGGCTAAGATCAGAGGATCAAGGTTCAAAGCTAGCCTGGGCACTGAAGACTGAGATTCTTCTCTCCAGTTAACCACTAGAAAATGGGAAGTGGGGCTATGGCTCAAGGGGTAGGGCGGTAGCCTTGAGCTGAAGAGCTCAGGGATAGCTCCCAGGCCCAGAGTTCAAGCCCCACGACCGACCAAAAAAATCTGGGTCCTAAAGGTGTCTATCATCTCCTCCCTGTTGAGGGGAAGAGGCTGGGTCTGGGTTAAGCACCTCATTTCTGAGACCATGCTTGGTCATCGCTGGTACTTTGCTTGCTGCTTGCAGATTTGGGTTTAGGGTGAGCCAGCAAGGAGCTGGTCACCAGTTCTTCAGCAACAGTTTGCCTGGCCTGAAGCCCAAAAGCTCTGAGAATCTGGACTCCTTCCAGAAGCTCAGGGGTGAAGAGAGAAGGGTTTGCATAGTGGAGCCTTTTGTTCCATTTCTTGCACTCTTCTGTTCATTAAAAACCTCCTCGGTTTCAGAAAGTAACATTTCATCCCGGCTGTGTTCTTCACTCCCTCTCCCCTCCCTGCCAACGCTTTTAACAAAGATGAGCTGTGTCCTGATTCCCGACTCTGGACGGGAGATAGAGGGGGTCACTCCTGCTCCGTGGCCTTGAGTTCTTGAAGACAGGAGCAGGACGGAAGAGCTACCCCCATGTGAGGTGTCTGTGTCTGAAATCACAAACCTGGCATGACAAGAGAAGAGCACCTTTAAGCCCGGGGACTCGGGTTCTGTGCACCATCGCCAGCCACTTCTGCCTGTGGCCCAGAGCCCAGCCTTACCATCAGGGTGAGGAGGCTCGTGGCTTGCTTGAAATCTGCCTTTGGGGCACACAGCTGCTGGCAGGTCCATCTGTTCCCCTGGTCTCTTTGTGGGGAGGGGGCCCTACCCATTTGGGTGTTTCAGCACCAGCTGGTGTAGCCAGTAAGCAAGGTGCAGGGCGCCTGGGAACAGAGGAAGTGCTCTGACTGTCCTCGCCTCTGTGATCGGGCTCTCCACATCCTGACCTACCCTTCGCTTTCAGTCTCTGCCACTTCCGGTGGGCATTTCATCTTCAGAAATGCCATTCTTCTCTAAGAATTGTCCTGTACAATGGTGGTTTACAGGTGTCACACCCTGCTTTACACAACCCTTTTTGCCTCTTTTTTTTTTTTTGCCAGTCCTGGAGTTCAGGACCTAAGCACTGGCCTTGGGCTTTCTCAAGGCTAGAGCTCTACCACTTGAGCCACAGCACCACTTCCGGCTTTTTCTATGTATATGGTACCAAAAAATCTAACCTGGGACTTTGTGCATGCTAGGCAAGCACTCTACCACTAGGCCAATCTCCCCGCCGGCCTCCAGCATTGTTGAGGGTGTAACTGCACCCTCAACGCCTCAAGCTTCAACTGTCGAGTAGAAGCTGCATCTCAGGAAGCCCATCCACCTTCCCACAGTCTCATCCCAGGCCACCAGGGTCTAGAACAGAACTAGCCCTAAGTGCAAAAAAAGGAGGGAACGGGAAGTCAATTCAGCTAGTCAAGATACACATTTAATAAGCATATTTTTAAAAATCAAAATTAATGCAAAAAATCCAAATTTCCAATAAAGATTGGGGCTGAACTGAGTCACAAGAGAAGAAAAGCCTGTGTTCCTAAACCAGTCCATAGTGCTTCATATGAGATCTGGAGGATCTTGATTCAAGGCCAGCCCTGGCAGACTCTACATCCAAAATAACCAGCAAGGGGCCAGGATTTTGGCCTGGTGGTAGAGCGCTTGCCTAGTATGCACGAAGACCTGAGTTTGATTTCTCTCTACCACATACATAGAAAAGGCTGGAAGTGGTCTTGTAGCTCAAGTGGCAGAGCTCTAGCCTTGAGAAAGCCCAAGGACAATGCTCATGCCCTGAGTTCAAGCCCCAGGGCTGGCAAAACAAAACAAAACAACCAGCAAAAAGCCAAGGTGGAAGCATAGTAGCATGCTAGCTGAGCTCAAACCCCATTATTAATTAAATACTACAATAAACCTCTTCTGTGTATGTCCATGGCCATATTATCAAATACTTTATCCTGGGGCTGGGAATGTAGCTTAGTGGTAGAGTGCTCGCCTAGCATGCATAAAGCCCTGGCTTCCATTTTTCAGTACCACAGACACAGAAAAAGCCAGAAGTAGTGCTGTGGCTCACATAGTAGAGCACTAGCCTTGAGCAGAAGACATTCAGGGGCCAGGAGCATGGCCTAGTGTAGCTTGCTTGCCTAGCATGCACAAAGCCCTGGGTTCAATTCTCCGGAACCACATACACAGAAAAAGCCAGAAGTGGCACTGTGGCTCAAGTGGCAGAGTGCTATTCTTGAGCAAAAAGTATCCAAGTATCTAGGCCCTGAATTCAAGCCCTAGGACTAGCAAAATAGCAATAATAATAAGTTATTCTTTTTAACTAAATTTTTTCAAGGCCTTCCCTCGGGCCTTTTCTCTTCCCTTTTCGCATTACTTATTATCAAGACAAGGCCTGACCTTACACCTGGCTCAACCTGGACTATGATCCTCCTGTTTGTCCCTCCCTTTGTTGCTCAGCCATTGATTGAGATAGGGTCATTCAGCTATTTATGTTTGTGCTAGCCTCAAACCATGATTGCCTGATCAGTCTACCAAGTAGCTAAGACTGTAAGATTGAGCCACTCCCTACCCCTCACCCGAGGAGGGGTTCTTGAAGAATGAGTGGAACTTTGCCTGATGAAGAAGTACAGAAGAATGTCGGCAGGCACAAACATAATTTCTTCCGTTTTAAGTTTCTGGAAAACCTTGACTGACGCACTTCATAAGGGGCTACCCACACTTAAGAAGTCACTCAACAAACCTGTGTAGGTGGGAGTATGGAGTATGTATACTTGCCTTCTGCCTTGATCCTCATTGCCTGGGTACCACAGATATTTCCATTCAATTCTTTTCCCAGGAATTTTGTTCCTCTTGGCTTCCGGTATGAATGTGTCATCCGATCCCTTTAGCCTTTGAGCTTTTGCTCTGGCGTTTTTTTTTTTTTTTGCTTTTGCTGTGCTGTGTGTGTGGGTTCCGCTTGCCTGCAGGGGCCTGAGGTCACAGGAAGGGCCACAGCTGCTCCTCATCGGCTCACGGCCAGCTCCCTGTGTCCCAGGGCTGGGTGTGTGACAGAGGTGCCTCCCTCACGAAATGTTTGGTTTTAGCAAATAGCATTGCAACTGATCAGACCCTCGCTAGAGCGTGGATCTGGTCATAATTGAGTCTTGCTTACCAGTGAGCAGAAAAGACCCGTGTGTCTTTCTCCAGTCTTTCCTTCATGAGCTACTGGGTGGCTGTGGAAGGCCGCAAAACGCTTCAAGACAAAAAAATAAAAAATAACTGGAGCTGGCAGCACCTCATTCTGTGACTTTTTAAATTCATTGACCAGCTGGACACTGGGGAATCATGGTTGGAAGAGTGAAGAGTACAAGGTCCTGAATTCAAGTCCCAGGACTGGCAGGGAAGAAGGCAGACTCTTGCTGTGCTCCTGTCTTGTGGAAGCACAGTTCTAAGTGAATGGCTCACACCTGTAATCCTAGCTACTCAGAGGCTGAGATCTGAAGCTCACAGTTTGAAGCCAACCCTGGCAAGAAAGTCCTCGAGACACTTATCTCCAGTTAATCACCAAAAAGCTGGAAGTAGAGCTGTATAGGCTCTTGAACGTAAAAGCTCGGGGATGGCACCTGGACCCTGAGTTCAAGTACAGGACTGGCGCGTACACACACACACACACACACACACGCTAAAATAACATGCATTCTATACCATTCACTCATTCAAAGTGTACCAACCATTGTATATACTTGGAATATATCCATTCGTTCATTACTACAAGCCTTGTACCCCTAAGCTATTGAACCCAAACCTCTGATTCTTCCTTGCCCACAACCCTCGTCCTTTGCAGTCACTAACGGGGGGGGGGGGGGGGGGGGAAGGGAGGGGGATATGCCAGTACTAGCGCTTGAACTCAGGCCTTCACGCTACCTGAGCTTTTCCCACTTACTAGATGCAGTACCACTTGAGCCACAGCTCCATCCATTTCTGGCTTTTTGCTGGTTCGAGGAAGTGAAGTCTCATGGGCTCTCCTGTCTGTGCTGGCTTCAAACTTCAGTTCTCACATCTCAACTTCCAGAGGAGCTGGGATTATAGATGTGAGCCAACAGCACCTGACAAAGTCTGTCGATTCTACCCCAGTGGAACCCCTTACACTATGAGGTGTCTGTGCCAGGCTTTTTTTCATGAAGCAGCCAGTTTCCATCTTCATCTGTGTTTATAGTGTGTGTCCGTGTTACATTCCATTTTGGCATGATCCAACTGCATCCTTGCACCATGATTTCCATATTTGTTCTTCCGTGGGTGGACATTTGAGTTGTTTCTACTCTGCTTTGAACATACATGAAGCTCTGGTGTGGACACATGTTCTCTTTTCCCTGGTAGGGAAGACTTCTCAGCCTCTGTTTCCCTTGCTCAGCTATAGGCAGTTGGTGAGCAGACACAGGAGGCTCTGGTCCTCTGGGGTGGGTCAAGAGGCAGAGGTCACCCCCTGCACCTGCTTAAGTAGGCACTGCAGTCTCAGATGTCTTGCTTTTGATATCATCATCTGATTGGGGAAACTGAGGACTCAGAAGTGATAGGGCCATTATTCCAACTCTTGGTGGCTCAAGTTTTCCTGTCCCTCAAGTGTGAAGGACAAGTTAACTCTGAGTGTTAGAAATAGTGGGAACTGGTACTGAGCGGGGCATAGTCACTCCTGACTCCTCTCCCCTCACAGGGTGCCTCTGCCAACTGGTGGAACCATCGCCATTTCCAGCACCATGCCAAGCCCAACATCTTCCACAAGGATCCGGACGTGAAGATGCTCCATGTGTTCGTGCTGGGTGAATGGCAGCCCCTCGAGGTAAGGGCAGAACGCTCGCCCTGGCAGCGTAGGCCAGGGTCCTGGGAGGAGAGCCGCCCCTCCCAGGCTTCCTGCATTATTCCAGATGTGGTTTCCACGGAGTGGGCTTCCTTATCGAGTCTGGATGAGCGGTGGGCTCCTACCGTGTGGGGCGGGGTTCAGTTCAACAAGAAGGGAAGATTCTAGGCCTCAGGCATGGCCCCTGGTTGGACCAGGTCCTCTTAAGGAACCATTGGGGAATTGCCTCTTACACCCAGGGGACAGAACTGTCAGGCTTGATACCCTCCCTTATTTGCCTCAAATCTGATCCTCGGGCCATTTCCTGCCACTCACTTATCCACACTTTTTTTTTTTTTTTTTTTTTTTTGCCAGTCCTGGGATTGAACTCAGGACTGAGCACTGTCCTTGGGTTTTCTCCAGGCTAGAGCTCTACCACTTGAGCCACAGCACCATTTCCAGCTTTTTCTGTATGTGTGGTACCGAGGAATCGAACCCAGGTCTTCGTGCATGCTAGGCAAGCACTCCACCCACTAGGCCAAACTCCCGGCCCCTTATCTACACTATTTTCTATTTTCAGTATAAACATTGAACGTGCTCTGTATGAACGTTGAGATAATACAGGAAGGTGCAGAAGGTACAAAATGAAAAGGTGATTCTCAGCCAGGCACTGGTGACTCAGTGCCTGTCGTCCTAGCTACTCAGGAGGCTGAGATCTGAGGATCGAGGTACAAAGCTAGCAGATGCAGAAAAGTCTTATCTTCTCTCTAATTAGTCACCAAAATGCCTGGAGTAGTGACACCTGGTGGCTCACGTGGTAGAATGTCACCCTTGAGTGAAAAAGTTAAGGGACAGCCTCAGGCCCTGAGTTCAAACCGAGTCCTAGCACCAAAATAAAATAAAGCGGGAAGGGGTATCAATGTTCAAGAAGTAATGTACCCATTACCTGACAAATGTAACTAATCCTTTGTGCATCACCCTGACGGTAAAATACAGTTGGAAAAAAAAAAAAAAAACCCAAGAGATAAAAACTACTCTTAAAAATACCCTTCTTGCCCTTTACTCCTAGCTACTCAGATCGTGGGTCAAAACCAGCCCAGGCATAAAAGTCCTTGAGACTCTTCCAATTAATCACCAGAAAACTGGCTTGAGGTGGTAGAGCGCTAGCCTTGAGCTGAAGAGCTCAGGGACAGTGTCTGTGCCCAAAGTTCAAGCCCCATGACCGATCAAAAAAAAAAATCAGATTATGAGTCCAGTGCATGTTGACCATGTCACCCCTTCCATCACGCTCCCCGTTCTCCCCTCTCCCCCTCACCTTCAAGTTACAGAGCTCAACATTTGCTTGCCCGTTTCTCCTCCATTTGTGTGCCCCTACTTTAGAGTTTCTCTATTAAAATTTCCTTTACAAAAAAAGTCAGTGCATATGCATTGCAGATGATGATGATGATGATGATGATGATGATGATGATGATGATGATGAGACATTATCCAAAGATCCTTGTGGCTTTTATGCACATCTTAAGAATGGCAGTTAAGCTTGGGGTGGAGCTCAGTGGATGGCACTGGCCGAGCTTGCTCAAGGCTCTGGGTTCTAGCCTCTGGAAGAGACCAGGGGACCCAGCAGTTTCTCTTCTTAGAGTAAAAAAGAACCAAGACTAACTAGATTAAGAAACTAGAAGGAAGAAGGAAAAAGAAGAAGAAATAATCACAGCACGTCAGTCTGAGAGTAGGCACACAGAAAGCATTTGTGAAGGATGCCAGTTTACTTGTAAACAGTGGCAAGTAGTACACCAGCATTGTTGGGGGGCATGGACCCCTCTCCCCATTAAGGGGCCTCTGCAGAAGCACAGTTCTGGTGACATGCGCATTCATAGGAAGTCTTTGATGGAAAAGCCTTGGGCCTATCCAGCTCGCTGGGCAGAGTGGTTTGGGTTTTTTTGGCAGGAGCTCAAGCACATGCCCTTTGTTTTTCTTCTAGGAAACAGCTTGCCGCTAGCTAGCTTTAATTCCACGTGTCTAGATAGCCTAGCTGATTAACTCAGGCCTGGTAAGCCAGGACAAAGGTTCCCTTTCCTTCTGTTGTAGAGCTCCTGGCTGTTCTGACACGTTTTTTTCTGTGTCCCTGACCACTAACCACCAGCTCTGCTGCTGGCAGGGTATCTTTCCTGTATGCACCAGGGCTGGCTTTTGGGGTGGGAGGTTTTGTTGTTGTTTTTTTTCCCCAAAAGGAACTTTATTCCCTGGAGATTCCTTTCATTGTTTTATGTGTAAGAAGGTTTGTTTTTGCTTTTGTTTCCTGCTAGCTAGACGGGGGTTTGAACTCTTGGTCTCATTCTTGCTTTAGGAAAGTGCTAAGTTCTTGAGCCGGATCTCCTGTCCTTTGTGCTCCTGTTGTTCACATGAGTCTTGGACTTGGAGATTGCCATCCTCCTATCTCTGCCTCCTGAGGAGCTAGGTATCCACTTCCCAGCTAAGGAAGTTCTTCACGCATTGTTTGTCTGCTTGTGTGTTTTGAAATCAGTCTTATACCTTTGTGTCTCTGTGTTTAGCTCCCCCTCCCCCCTGTCCTAGGGCTTGAACTCAGGGCCTGGGCACTGTCCTTGGACACTTTTGCTCAAGGCTAGCACTCTACCACTTGAGCCACAGCACCACTTCCAGCCTTTTCTGTGTATGTGGTACTGAGGAATCGAACCCAGGGCTTCATGCATGCTAGGTAAGCACTCTATGACTAAACTGTGGTCTCAGCCTGTCTTTAGCTTTTGTCCAGGAACTGATGGAAGTCAGACAATTTCCCAGCTCCTGATGGGGCTGCATTGCCTCTTGCACGAGATGGAGCTAGCTCTCCTAAGCCCCAGGTCTGCTTTGGATTGTCTATCCTCTTTGGGGTGTATGTGGGGTGACGTAGGGGCCATGCTTCTCTGTCCTCTTCTGGGTGTACGGGTGTAGTGTGGTGAATTCCCCCCAGCCCCCCGGGCTGGTCCTGGGGCTTAAACTCAGGGCCTGGGCACTGTCTCTGTGCTTTTTTTCACTCAAGGCTGGCACTCTGCCACTTGAGCCACAGCTCCACTCCTGGCAGTTAATGGAAGATATGTGTCGTAAGAACTGCTGCCTGCGCTGGCTTTGAACTATGATGCATTTTTTCTTTTGCTAGTCCTGGGGACCGAACTCAGGGTCTGAGCACTGTCCTTGGGCTTTCTCAAGGCTAGCACTCTGTCACTGAGCTAGAGCATCACTTCCAGCGTTTGTTTTTGTTTTGTTTTGTTTTCTTCTATGTATGTGGTACCGAGGAATTGAACCCGGGTCTTCATGCATGCTAGGCGAGCACTCTACCACTAGGCCAAACTCCCAGCCCCCTTACTTGCTATTCTTAAAAGAACGTATCATTATATTCTGCCTTCCTTTCCAGCATCGAGGCCTTTCCGTTTACTGAAGCTCTCTTTTCTGTTAGTAAGAGTGTCCTGCTTTTCTTTATATGTCTCATGCGTGCTAAAATTTTTATTTTGCCCCTATGCTTGGGGTGTTTCTCTGATATTCAAAAAATGGTCAATATCTAGCTCAATTGTGTCCAGCTACTGGTTTATGGTTCCAGTTTTTTCACTTGCTTCTTTTGAGCTTCCTGTGTAGATGATAGTCCTGAAAATAAGGACAATTTAATCTCCTTCAAATGGTTCCATCCACTTGGATTCTGAGTGTATTGATGGGAGGTAGTGGCAGTCTTGTTTTGCCCATCCCCCCACTTTTTTTTTTTTTTTTTTTACCATGTCACTCCGGTTATTACCCTGCAAATGGGTTCCTGGGTTATGACTGCCTGAGAGCTTCCCCCCAACCCATCCGGAGGTATCCTGCTCTCTGCCTGGCTGTAGCTGAATCCTAAGCCTCCTGCTTCCAGTAGACCTTCACCCCCAGAAACCAAAGCCTCCTAGATTGGGGATCCTGCCATTCTGTCCACGCCTGAAACTGGCCATGGTGTGTGTGTGTGTGTGTGTGTGTGTGTGTGTGTGTGTGTGTGTGTGTGTGAGCTTAGGCAAACAAGGGAAGCCCTTGTCTCATTTCAGCTCTACAAAGCCCCTCCCACATGGCAGCATCTGCTGCCTGGCTTGTGGTCCTTGGGGAGGCAGAGTGCAAGGAGGTCAGGCTGGTATGTCCCCATTATGGGCTTGACTTGGAACTGGGCCGTCCCTATTCAAGGAGAGCTCTGGGTGTGCCACCATCTCCTTATTAGGATCCAACCACCGCCACCACCACCCCAAAACAAACAAACAAAGTGCTGCCTGTGTTCTTCAGTGTTCTTCCTGAGTGGAGAGGTGAGCAGGTCCTCTGATTCCTGCGCTCTGGTCCCTGACTCCTTTGGAGTTGAGTCTAGAACTCAGCTTTTGTGAGGAGCCCTGGGCATGTTCAGTGCCACTTGGTCTTTATTTAGCGCTGGAGGCAGAAGCAGTTATCAGCCCTGGTACAGCCAGAAGGATTGAGGCCACAACAGGAAATGACTTGCCCAAAGTTAGAACCAGAAAAAGGCAGCGCCCACATCCGAACTGGGACTCCTGTCTCGCTCCAAGCCACCTTGCAGGCACTCGAGAACTGTTTTGGTTGGATGATTCTGTTGGCCTCATAAACGAAGAAGCCAGGGGCTCATCACTCTTCTAGCCCAATACATCCAGAACATCTCTTATCTCTTCCTTGCTCTTTAGCAAGCTCTTACAAAGCTGTTGGCCAAGGAAACCACGCAGAGTTCACCAAGAGTAGGGCCTGCTGTCTGTGAGCTCATGCTTGTCTTTTCTGGTTTTTAGACAAGTGCCATGGGTCTGCTGTGTGCTGGCTTCTGTCCCATTCAAGATCTTTGAAGTCAACACAGGCGTGCAGTGGTGTGTCTGTGGGTCACTTCCATGTGTGCGTGTGCACACGTGAAATGACTAACATTTTGTCACCTTAGAATGCTGCGTGTGTGTGTGTGTGTGTGTGTGTGTGTGTGTGTGTGTGCATGCGCGCGCGTGCACACATATATGTGTGTGGTTGTTGTTGTTTTTTTTGTTTTGCCAGTACTAGGTTTGAACTTAGGAGTCTAATACTCATTTGGCTTTCTCCATGATAGCTGGCATTCTACCATATGAACCACTCCTCCAGCCCAGCATTTTCCTATTCGTTAGAGATGGAGTCTTGAGCCTTTCTATCAGGCCTGGCTTTGAACTGCAATCTTCTGTATCTCAACCTACTGAGCAGCTAGAATGACAGGCGTGAGCCTCTGGTCCCTGGCCCGTAATGCTTTGATGTTCTAGTGCTAATAAGTAGGAAGGAGCCTATCTAAGCTGCATGGCTCTGGCCTTCGGGTCAGGGAGGGGAGAATGAGGACAGCGTGCTGGCATCCACTTGGCCTTTCACACAGGCCCTCCTAAAACCAGTGACTTCCATGCCAAATGTGCTGGGAACGGCCAGGTGACTTGCTTAGGGCCTCAGCACAGGTGAGAAGCAGACAGAGTGTAACAAACTCAAGCCCAGGCTCCAAGCTACAAGCCCAGGCTCCTTCAAACCCTCCCCCCCACAGCATTGCAGGAGAAAAGACCAGGTGTCTCTTAGCCAGCTGTATTACTGGGGAGCTGGGCCTTGGAATTTCAGGGTGTCCGATGACCAGCTCTCTGGTGGCTCTGTTTAAACCTGTCTGGGCAGGGCCGATTAGTGCTTAGAAAGTTCGAGAAGGCTCCAGGGAGCAGATGCTCCTTGTCTAATGACTGTTGACGGTCCCCAAGTCCTTCCCTGAGTTCTCCCCGTAGTGTCTGAGGGAGACCTAGAGCGCCTCTCACGTCTCCCAGAGGGCTGGAGTCAGGCCCAGGGATCCTTTACAAATGCCCGAGCCCGGGTAGTAAATGTAACTAAATTCCAGGCAGACTCACAGGATGAGAAGTGTGGTTTGGTGGTAAAGCGCTTGCCTAGCTCCAGTGAGGCCTTGGGTGGCAGCCCTCGAGATAGCAAGACACGAACACACAAATGAAAAGACAAAGGACTGCCCAGCCAGCTCCCTTCTTGTGGCCTTGGGCACTGATTGAGCTTCAGCACTGCTTATCTGTGGCCCCTGAGGGGGTTCCGGCTGGGGCGGAGGATTCAGCACTGCTGGCTGGCAGCCCCGATGCAGGCTGACAATGGCTGATCTGAGATGGGGGAAGGCACCTCTCACCATCTCTTCTCTTTCCTCAGTATGGCAAGAAGAAGCTGAAATACCTGCCTTACAACCACCAGCATGAGTACTTCTTCCTGAGTGAGTACTAAGCACCCAGTACCACCCCTGACCCTGCTGTCCCCCTAGAATGCCTCTCTCCCCATACCACCTCCCCCAGCGCCCTTTTCAAACCCTGAAAGGGATGCCAGACCTGTCCCAGAAGGAGAGGCCACAGCAGACGGTCCATGCAGACGTCTCTGGCCAGCAGCTGGCCCCGTGTTTGTGTGGCTGGCTCCCCTGGGTCTGGCGGGCCGGGCCAGGCCTCCCGCTCAGCGCCCTGCTCTCTCCCCCAGTCGGGCCTCCGCTGCTCATCCCCATGTACTTCCAGTACCAGATCATCATGACCATGATCGTCCGCAGAGACTGGGTGGTAAGTCGGGGCGGCGTGCTGGCTGGGAGGGTGGGATAAAGATGCTGTTACAGAAGTCAAAGTATACTTCTTTTTGGACAAGGTCAACCCTTCCTTGCTTTCTCCTACTTGTTCCCTCCCATTCCTACCCATTAATTGTATGGTTCGCTTTCAGCCTGGTGTCCGGTGAGGCCTGTTGTTGCATTTGTTCACCCCCTTATATTGCTCTGAAGGCTCCCCCTCGGGGGTCCCCGCTGCTAGGGAAGCCACATACAGTAAAAACAATTCTAATTCTAAAGGTTCCCCTAATATGTGAACTCGTGGATCCACAGGGCAGCCGCTACCTTTGCATCTGGGCATCGACTGTTCGAGGTTCCTTTGCTAAGATTGCATAACAGAGCACTCCAAATTGGGTGGCCTGCGCTAGAGACATGTATTATACCCCCATCGGAGGCCAGATGTCCACGCCAGTCCTTGAGAGGGCTCCGGGGGGAACCTGTTCCAGGCCCTTCTCCTCGCTGGCGGTGGGGCTCCTTCCTGTCCTTCCCCACTCTTCTTTCCCAGTGTCCATCTGTATTTAACTGTCTCCCTTCATAAAGGGATGTCTTATGACTTCCAATTAGCTAGCCATCCCCATCCAGGAGCCAAAGGCCACCTTCTGAAGTTAATGGCAATTCTAATTTCAACATAAGGAATCTGAATGGTGTAATTCCGCCTGGGACAAAGGACTGACGGGAAGCTTCTGATTTTGCTACCAACAAAGCACTAGTGACTCACACCTGTAATCTTAAGCTACTCAGGAAGCTGAGATCTCAGTTCAAAGTGAGCCTGGGGAAACAGATTGGAGAAGCTGTTATTTCCAGTTCACTAGGAAAAAGCTGGAAGTGGATCGGTGACTTTAAGTAGTGGAGTGTAGCCTTGAGTGTACAAGCTAAGGGACAGCGTCCAGGCCCTGAATTCAAGTTCCAATACAGAAGAAAAGGAGAAGGAGCAAAGAAAAGGAATAGAAGAAGAAATAAAGGAGGAGGAAGGGAAGAAGAAAGAAGAGGAGGAAGAGGAGAAAAAAGGAAGAAGAGAGGAGGAGGGGGGGAAGAGTAAGGGTCCCTGGGGAAGACTGCAGGGTGGTGCCGTGTTGCTCCTCTCCGGGGCAGCAACACGGGAACGGGGAGGGCCAGCCTGTAGTCCCCCGGGAGCCGAGCGAGATGGTAAGTGTCGAAGACCCAGCCCTCCCCCAATCACCGGGGAAGAAAAAACCACGCTGAGTCAGAAGCAGTGTTAACCATGAAAGCGCATCAGATCTCTCTGCTGATCTCTGCTGATCTCTGATGCTCTCCTTCTTTATTGCATCAGACAATTAATTATATACTGTTAGGGTAGGAGAAGGTGGGCACTGGGAAGCTAGCCAATAGGAAGAGGGCCTCTGTGCTACCACTAAGGGTCTGGGTGGGGCTTTCAGGTACTGGGCAGGACAGGTGCAGGAAAGCGCGCGAGACTTGAGCTGCTGCGAGACCCGCGAAACTGCGGGGGGGTTCAATCGAGTCACGTACACAGAGATGCCTTAAGAGAGGTATGCAAAAGACCGAATGCCTGGTCAAAGCCCTTTAATTGCAGCTGAGCCAGAATCAGGCTTCAGGGATGGAGGCTAGGCCCCAACAGTGCCGGAGGGGACGTTGGGTTTGTAGGTGTGCGGTGTGGCAGTGTGCCCTGAGGTGAGATGAGCTGTATATGAAGTGGTCACCACAAGCAGAAAGAGTTCGCTGTGACAGGAGCCTGGTTCTGGGCCTCAGAAAGTACAGACAGGTTCACGGTCACTTGGTAATTGTTGGCCTTTCTGAACAACAACAACCCCCCCAAAACTGTCTGCTTCTGGAGGTTAGTTTGCTCAAGGCTGGCACTCTACTACTTGAGCCATAGCTTCACTTCCAGCTTTTTGGTAATTAGTTGGAGATGAGTCCCACAGACTTTCTTGCCTGGGCTGGTTTTGAACCATGATTTCTCCAATTTCCGCTTCTTGAGTAGCTAGGATTATAGGCATGAGCCACTGGTATCTGGCAAAATACTAGCGTTCATTGACTATGAAGAGAAGTAGATGATGGGAAATCTGCCTTCCCTTAAAGTTAGATCAGCATTTCATTGGATCTAGAGGTCAGCTGGTGCCCTATGTCTCCTTCCTCGGCCCTTCCTCTTTCCTGACCATTAGGCCGAGGTGAAGCCAGATTCCTCACAACCAAGCAATCACTGAATGCAGCCACATTTTGCTCCCAAACAGTTGGGGAATCTATCACTTCTCCATCCATGACATGAGTCCTTCTTTCATGTTTTCCCTGTGATGGGGCAGAGAATGCTCAGTCCATGCAAACGCCCTGAGGCAGGAGCAAGCTGGCCCTACAGGGTGCTGAGAAGAAATAGCTTCCTAGACCCGCTGAGCTCTGTGGCCCTGGAAGGATGCTGGGAGCCGATGGCACTGGTTGCCATGGCTACATGAGAACAAGCAAGAGACCAAGGCACGCCGTTGTTGTGGTCCAGATAGGACATACTGGGCTCGGATGGGAAAGAAGTGGAGCACTCTACAGAGTGCCTGGCCTGCCTGGGAAACACTGGAGAGCCGGGACAGGCGCTCATGTGTTGGGGAGATGTGTGGATTACACACTCAGATCTTCCAGGTCCATCCTCTAGCTGCCCCTCAGCTGATAAGCTGTTTCCCCCTCCATCCTCCACTGGCCTGAAAACCAAGGCAGTTGTACAAAGCCATGCAGGCAGGCAGTTTAGGGAGGTGTTGCCTCTGTTTGATCCTACCTGCCTAGGGGCCTGTGCCCAGTGCGGAGAGGTGTGCGTGCACTAAAAGGTTCTCTGTGCCAGGCCTGCAGAGCGTGGCTCTAATCCTGTCTCTCCCCTTAGGACTTGGCCTGGGCCATCAGCTACTACATTCGCTTCTTCTCTACCTACATCCCTTTCTATGGCGTCTTGGGAGCCCTCGTTTTCCTCAACTTCATCAGGTATCCCAGCTTTGCCATCCCTGGGGCTGTGGAGTAAGCTGGAGAAAGGAAGGCCGTCTGGCACTTGTCCTGTGCGGGGCAGGGGCGCGGGGTGTGTGGCTTGGGGGCTCCAGCTCAGAGCTGTGCTCTCTTCCAGGTTCCTGGAGAGCCACTGGTTTGTGTGGGTTACACAGATGAATCATATCGTCATGGAGATCGACTTGGAACACTACCGGGACTGGTTCAGTAGCCAGGTGAGGAAGCTGGAGCCCGGGACCAGGATCCTTGTCCCCACGTGTGGCTGTCGCCGTGGACAGGAGGATGTGCTTGGCAGCCTCAGGGATGGGCAAGAAAGGGACGGTGAGGAGTGGGAGAGTGGGGATTTGACTGAGGCTGACTGGCAGAACGGTGTAACACAGAGCAGGGACCCTGAGCTTTGCTCAGCCATGGCGAGGGTGAAGCAGGTCCTCTGATTTGCCTCCGCTCTCCTCTGCAGCTGGCAGCCACCTGCAACGTGGAGCAGTCCTTCTTCAATGACTGGTTCAGCGGACATCTCAACTTTCAGATCGAGCACCAGTGAGTGGGGTGTGGCCGGGCGGGGGAGGCGCAGTGCACCATGGGATGCCTGCTGTCTCTCCGCTCCCCATTGGCGAGGTCACCACCCATCCTAATCGCACGGCTCTGAGGCCTGTACGACTGAGCAGGCGGGAGGGGGAGGGGGTCTGGTGCACCGTGTCCCCGAGGTGTGGGTGCCAAGCCCTGCGCTGAATGACCACAGTGATGGCACTCCTTCACTTGTACCTGCATCTCATGATCCTGAGATGCAAGCAGGGCAGGGAAAAGTGTTTCCACTTCGTTGACGAGCTAGAAAGCTTGAGCATACGTGGCCAAGGGGCTGTCCTTGCTCTGGTCGTTTGTCCCTGTCCTCTTTCCTCCCATCTTCCATCTTTTTCCTCCCTCCCTCCCTTATCTCCTTGAGTAGCTACGATTTCAGGCATGAGCTACCAGCACCCAGCTTCATTCCCTTTCTTGAAATCGATGGTGGCCATCTATTTAGTTTGCTGCCTTTGACATGGTGCCAGTTGCTAACCCCTGGGAGCACTCAGGAGTCACACATAGAGTCCTGCCCTAGCTGCAGACAGGGCCTGCTGGGCGGTGGGAGGAGGTGTGGGGGGGGGTGGCTGAATCCCCAGCATCCTCACACTCCCCCCCCACCTCCCGTGCCTCCCCAGCCTCTTCCCCACCATGCCCCGGCACAACTTGCACAAGATCGCCCCGCTGGTGAAATCCCTGTGTGCCAAGCATGGCATCGAGTACCAGGAGAAGCCCCTGCTGCAGGCCCTGCTGGATATCATTAGGTACTGGGGATACAGCAAGGGGCTGGGGTGGAAGTTGCCTGCATGTCGCCTCCCACCCCACCCCGAACTTCCTTGGTGCCTGAACGCTGACCTGATCACCACCACCCTCACTCTCTCTCGGCAGGTCCCTGAAGAAATCCGGGCAGCTGTGGCTGGATGCCTACCTCCACAAATGAAGTGGCGGCCCTGGGGGCACCCAGGGGGAAAGGGGGGGCACAGGGTGATGAGGACCAGAGGGAGGGGCGGGCTTTCGTTCTGAGAAGTTCCTGTAAGGCTGGGGTACACAGCAGTTCATGGATCCCCTCCCCCTTTTCTGTCTCCCCTTCTCCTCTCCACCTCCCCATCATCCAGTCTTCTCTGCTCTCACTCGGCCCCTTTCGCCCAGGCCCAGGGAGAGCCTTGGCTGCAGGACACTCTGTTCGGCTCTGTCCCTGCCTCCCGCTCCTACCCCTAAAGATCTGAGATCAGAGGTCCTTGCGTCCGGCCTGGGGCTCCTCCTCTTGGACACCCACACTCCCTCCTTTTGTCCCTCATAAACTTTTATGGTGTGCAGGGAATGGCATCCTGCTGAATAGTCGCCTGTTTGGAGGGAGGCACACTCTGTACTCTGGCTCAAATGGATGCGCCCTGAACTTGACCTTGAGGCCCAGAGAAATGTCTCTTTCCCTCTCCCACCACTGGAGCAAAGCCCCCACCTTCCTGACTCCAGAGCCGTGGGCCCAAAGGGAGAACGCCATGTGTGGGCTTGGCAGAGGTGACGGCCAGGTTCGGGTGGCCAGCTGGGTGGCTCCTCTCTGTCCACCTCCGGTGCCTCCAACACCCCAGCCAGTCTCTGGCCAGCTCTGGCCTCTCTCCTGATCTGCTGTCTTTTCGCTGGTTTCTTTGTTTTATTTTTCTAACCAGAATGTATTCTTATAGGGAGGGTGACAGCAAGGCTGGCTCTCCGGACAATCTGCCTTTTCTAGATGTTTCTGGTTAGACTTCCCCAAGACTTAGTGGGCAGCACCACGCTCACCTGCTGAGACCATTGTGGACACAGGCTTGGAACTGTAGGAAGGAAGGGCTGGAGACAGGAGGCTCATGAGAGGAGGCTCGGGAGGAGGCTACCATGAGTGTATGAGAGGGAGGATCTGAGAAATGTAGGGGTGGGAGGTTTCTGGGTAACAGTGGGGAAGTGCAAAGGAAAGAGGGGGCAGCTGTCCTGGGAGGGACCCAACCTGGGCATTTTTCAGATGTAACCCACTAACCAGTATTTAGATTCCTACATGAATGACTCTGGGGGGCTTGGAAGGAGCCTTCTAGTCCCCCCTCCCTCCATGCCCCAGGGATGGCCAACCAGGAAAGACCAGCTGGCTTCATGAGACCTCCAGTTACCATGGAAACACTCTCCTGAAATAAATAAAAACCAAGTAGCTGCTGTATGTTCCCCCAGAGGCTGGGTGAGTCCATGGGGAGCCAACCTTAACTGTTAATGCGTTGTTCCCCCGCCCCTAAAGTTTTTGGGAAATAAAAGAAGTAATTTTATTCTCATTTCTTAGAGCTGAGTAAAATGGCTGGCTGGCTAGTGTGCTTCTGGGATGCGAATGCTGAGGGTTGACATGGTAGGGGGACTAGAAGGAGAGGGGAGGCCCTCACAGCAGGGAAGAGGACCTCGTTTATAAGGTACCTAGGGGTGAATGGAACCCTGTCCTCCCTAGAAGACACTGCCAAAGAAAACTACTGATTCCATCTTGTTCTGTGCCGTGGCTCATCCAGTCCTCCTAGCCTAAGGAAGGTCGATACCATCTCTGCCTGTGTCACCGGATCTTATACAAAGGGACTGGGTCTGGGTCCTAGGTTGGTTCCACCTCCAGAACCTGGAACAAGTCAAGAAATGAGCCAGGGACACCTGAACAGCTCACCTTCCAGGGACCAGGACTCTCTGGCCAACTGGCTCTGGACTGGTTTCCCTGGCCAGGTCAACTCCAGGTGTACAGGAAAAGAGTCAAGAGACATAGAGTAGCCAGCCGCTCGGGGATTCTCCATTGGTGTCTCCTTGGGGCAGGACTAGGGAGTAGGTGTGTCTAGAGGAGGGGAGCTTGACTTCCCTTCCAGTGCTCTAGAGGACAGCCAGTGGCCTGGGGAGGGGAAGCAAGAGATCACCCCTGACTCAGGTCCTGGGCAAGAACTTTGCCTCCCAGCCCTCGGAGCCACCATTCCTGTAGTTCAGTATTGAAAACCTCCAGCCGTGCCCCACTGGAGGCTAAAAACTTGGGAGTAGACCTTCTGTCCTTAGTCACTGTTGTGTTCTGCCTGCCCTATGGGCTGGGCCTGGCACCCCAGCCTGTTAGGATAGGATGCTTTGGGACCAGAGCGGGCAGCCAGCACAGACCCCATCCACTGGGAATCCAGGGCCTATCAATGGTGACAGCCAGGAACTAAAGGAGGGAGAGAGTGATGTGGAGGAGGGGAAGGGGTGATTCATGACTAATGGATGCCCAGCTATGGGGGTGCCAAGCAAATCTAGATCTCAATCTTTGGGTACTCGGCCCCCCATAATATCCCCCTTGACCTCTGTGATTACAAGTCCTTGCCTTACCCTGAACAGCACTTGGGTGAAGGAGCTAGGAACTTGCTGTCAGATCTCAGCCTCCTGAGTAGCTAGGTGTGTTGTTACGATAGGATTTTACATTTGCTAGCCAGACTGTTGCAGCATGTAAAGAGACCACCTAGCCTGTATCATTCTAGAATTCACCATCACCGTCTCCTTGCCCTATCCCCCCTTTTCTTGGGACTCTAAAGAGTTTGGCCTAGTGGTAGACTACCTGGCATGCATGAAGACCCAGGTTTGATTCCTCAGTACCACATACATAGAAAAGCTAGAAGTGATGCTGTGGCTCGAGTGGTAGAGTGCTGGTCTTGAGGAAAAAGTCAAAGGTCAGTGCTCAGGCCTTGAGTTCAAGCCCCAGAACTGGCAAAAAAGAAAGGGAAAGAAAGAGCTGATACTGGTAGTGTACAGTTGTAGGACTCGCTGTCTATCCTGGTATGAATGTGCTGTCTGTTTCTCTACCAGCTGCAACCACATGCTAGGAGGAGCTGGCTCTCATGTCCTAGCCACAGGAGAGTGATTGGCTGACCGGAAAAATAAATCAACACACAAGTCATGCTTCTACTCCCCTCCTCCTTCAGTAGTTTGCAGTTGTTTTCTGTGCAGGAATAAAAAAAAAGGGGATGTTGGATGCTTTTCTCTGCCCCTTTTAGGAACATGGCCTGATTTTACTGGTCTACTCTGTGACTGTAAAGGAAGAAACCTACTTACTGGAAGTCTATAGACAATTTACTGAGAAATTCTTGATTTGCTCTGGGCCACCAGCAGGGGCAGCAGAGAGCACAACCTGCTGCACAGCGGTGCAGACACTCTAGGAGCTCCTAGGGGGCGCTGCAGGCTCTGTTAGGAGCATTGGGGTGGGGCGGGAGGCGCAAATGAGTGTTAGCACATCCCCAACACTTCCCACTGGAATTCTGGTGACTGCCTGCCAAAGCACGGATAAATGCCATCTGATCCCTAGCTCCTTGTGCCACTGGGGTCAGGACTTGGTGAGATGGTGGCAGGAGGAGACTCCCCAGGGGGAACAGCTTACCCACGGTTTCTTTTCTCCTCTTTCCTTTGTTCTCTTCCCCTCCCCCATTTCTTTTTCTTCCTCCCTCCATCTCTTTTCTTCTTTGCTCCCTCCCTCCCATCCTCCATCCTTCCTTCCTTTTCTTCCTTCCTTCCTTTCCTGTTCAACCAAGTCCTTGAACATGCTAGGCAATTGTTTTACCATTGAGCTATAAGTCCTTCCCCGTTTAAAAGTAAGGTTTAAAAAATATTCTGAGCCGGGAGCGTGGCCTAGTGGTAGAGTGCTTGTTTAGCATGCAGGAAGACCTGGGTTTGATTCCTCAGTACCACATACATAGAAAAATAGCCAGAAGTGGTGCTGAGGCTCAAGTGGTAGAGCTCTAGCCTTGAGAAAGCCTGAGGACAGTGCTCAGGCCCTGAGGTTAAGCCTCAAGACTGGCAATATATATTATATATATATATATATTATATATATTGCCATATACATATATAGATATATATTATTCGGGGGGCAAATATGGATTAATGGTAGAGTGCTTCTCTAGTATATCATGAAGCCCTGGGTTAAATTCCTCAGTTCCACATAGAAAGAGCTAGAAGTGGTATTGTGGCTCAAATCGTAGAGTGGTAGTCTTTTTTTTTTTTTTTTTTTTGCCAGTCCTGGGCTTGGGCTCAGGGTCTGAGCACTGTCCTTGGACTTTCTCAAGGCTAGAGCTCTACCACTTGAGCCTCAGGACCACTTCCGGCTTTTTGCTATGTATGTGGTACCAAGGAATGGAACCTGGGTCTTCATGCATGCTAGGCAAGCACTCTACCACTAGGCCAAACTCCCGGCCAAAATCTTTGTATTTTTTTTTTCCAGTCCTGGACTTGAGCTCAGGGCCTGAGCACTGTCCTTGGACTTTCTCAAGGCTAGAGCTCTACCACTTGAGCCTCAGCACCACTTCTGGCTTTTTTTTCTATGTATGTGGCACCGAGTAATCGAACCCTGGTCTTCATACATGCTAGGCAAACACTTTAACCACTAGGCCAAACTCCCGGCCCTAGAGTGGTAGTCTTAAGCAAAAGTAGCTCAGGGACGCGCCCAAGTCCTGAGTTCAAGTCCCAGGACTGGCACCAAAGAAAAAATGATTATTTGGGGACAGGGTGTTGTTAGATTGGCTTTAGCTTTCTATCTTCCTGACACAGTTGTCTGAGTAGCAGAGATTACATGGAATGGAACAAGCTGGGCCCCCTGTGCTCTCCTGGCCCATGTGAAGGGAAGCAGAGTGCTATATCCAGCAGACACGTTCTGTGCTGGGCACTAGACCGTCAGCAGTCTCTGGTGGGGGGCAAAGCCCCCTCACTGGAGGTGTGGCCCTCACCAGTAGAACATAGGCATAACTTGGGGAGGCGCTGAGTTCCACCCTCCTGACAGAGACAGACAAGAATGAATTGTTTTCCCCTAGAACTGTCCCCAAATTCCCAGGCTCGGCCTAGCTGTACCCATTGTCCAGATGAGGAGCCCGAGGCCCCGTGATTTGGCAGTGCTTGCTCTGAGGATGAGGCCTCTGATTCCAGGGGGCAGAGTGGCCAGGCTTACTCAGTGCACTGATGGCGAGCAAGCACCTGGTCGTGGGTGGACAGGGGAGAGGGCACCACCAGACACTACTTCTATCATGTCCAACCGCCTCCCGGCACCCCCTGAGGACCCCGGGGCCTGGAGGGCTGCAGCGGGGAGACGGTGCAGGACCAGACACACCAACTTCTCCAGCATGCCATGGGCCCGGAAGCGCCCACAGATGTGGCCCTCGGCCCCAGAGCCCCATGTTCCGTAACACCCAAGGATCCTGATGAGCGGATGAGCTGGGGAGGGGGCAGCTCATCCCCCCCCCATACACACACGCCCCACGAGGGAGACTATGGCAGACTCCAGCTTCAAAATTCACACACATCCGACACTGCTCTAGAATATAATACATATATAGTTGATTTTTTATATAAAAATATCAGGTTACCCAATTCTGGATCTAGGAAAACATGCTGTGCTTCGCAGAAGGGTCTTAAGTACCTGCCTTCCACCCCTGGTCCTGCGGGAGCCACAGAGCCCAGGCCATAGGGCTTCTGAAGAGGGAAGAGGCAGGACCAGGAGAGGGCGAGGCTGGCACTGGAGAACCTGTCTGGAGTGGCTTGATGGTCCTGGGGCTCGGGGCCCTTTCTCCCTTCTCCACCTGGGCGAGTTCTGCCTTCATTGGTGGAGATAGGCATCCAACCAGACATTGCCAGACTTCTTCAGGGACCTGGGAGGTAAAGGCAGGGTCAGGTCTCCATGACAGGATATTAACCCATCTCTATTCCCTCTTGAGGTCCTGTTCCCCTAGGGGAGGCAGCTGTGGGACCAGGGAGAGGGTCAGGAGAGGACACCAGGCCCTCATTGGTGCGAGTAGGAACTAGACTAGCCATGAGGGCAGCCTCAGCAGGCCGCGAGGCAGAACATACAGGAAATGCCCAGAATCTGCCCACCAGAAGCTGAAGGCTGGGGAGAGGGGGAAACGGGAGGAACTCGTGTCAGGTGAGCTAAGGGGCCGGGGCTCAGAGGATCCGGCTAGGAAGGATCACGAAGGAGAAGCTGAAATCTGTAATAGGCGGATGGATGGAGGAACATCTGAGCGGAGAGAGCCAAGCATGCAAAGGTTGGCGGGAGGTGGGGCGTCAAGGGAGGGGCAGAGTCTTGGCTCTTCTCTCCATGTAAACCTGACAGCCCCTCCTTTGCTCAGTGGCTGTCCCACATACCAGCACGTGCCTATCTCAGGACCTATGCAACTGCTGTGCCCTCAGCCTGGAATGTTCTGTCACCCTGTTAACAGCTATGTCCCTCCCTCGCCTTCTTTCCCTTCATCTGACCCTACCCTAGGCTTTACTGGGGTGTTTTGGGGGGTGTATGCTGGTCCTAGGCCTTGAATTCTGGGACTGGACACTGTCCCTGAGCTTTTGTGCTCAAGACTAGTGCTCCATCATTTGAGCCACATCTCTACTTCTGGCATTTTTGTAGTTGGCTGAAGATAAGACTTGCCTGCTCAGGCTGGCTTTGAACCATGATCCTCAGATGTCAGCCTCCTGAGAAGCTAAGATTATAGGCCTAAGCACAGGTGCTCAGCTCACCCTAGGCAATTTCCAGAGCATCAGCAGTGTGTGTGTATGTGTGTGTGTGTGTGCCCGCATGTGTGCCAATAGTATGGGTGTTTGCTTGAACTCAGGTCCTACACTCTTCCTTAGCTTTTCCTGCTCAAGGCTGGCACAATACCACTTGAGCCACAGCTCCACCTCCAGCTTTTTGTGGCTAAGAGTCTCACAGACTTTCCTGTTCAGGCTGGCCTCAAACTCTGATCCTCAAACTCAGCCCCCTGTGTAGCTAGGATTACAGACGTGAGCTATCAGCACTCGGCTCTTCTTTTTTTTTCCAAAGCTGCGTGCTGTCTGTTTTCCTTAGAAAGTCAGCTGCAGAGAGGCAGTACCCTTGGCCTGTATTAGTCACTGAGGCATCTGCAGGTGCTCTGTGAATTCTGTGTGGATGAGTAGTAGGGGAGGGAAGGAAGGACTGGAACAGCTCTTCCAGATCAGCCTGTGCTGCTGTGGGCAGGCCTGGCCCCACGTGGTTCCGGGGCCAGATGCTGGGAGGGTGCTGACTGGGCAAAGAAGAGCCTGGATGAAGCCTTACCTGATGATATCCACCAGGGCAGTGAAAAAGGGCTTCACCTCGTAGTGCAGGCCATGCTTGGCACACAGCGACTTGATCAGCGGGGCCACTTTGTGGTAGTTGTGCCTTGGCATGGTGGGGAAGAGGCTGGGGAGGGAGGCAGGGAAGGAGTTTGCTGACACTTGAAGTGTCACACCCTCTCTTCACCTCCCAGGGCCCTGCTTCCCACTTCTCCCAGAGTCCCTGGCTAGTCTAGGACACTGCCTTGGCTTTCTGGGGAAAAAAGGAATCCTGGTACAGCCCTGCCCATCGGGTTCCCTGGGTAACACTCACTGGTGCTCAATCTGGTAGTTCAGGTGCCCGCTGAACCAGTCAATGAAGAGCGAGGGCTCCACGTTGCAGGTGGCTGCCAGCTGCCAGAGTGAGAGGGGCATCGGTGAGGAAGGCTGGATCTGAACCCGGACCCCACGCTGTTCTTCCCACACGTGGCAGTCCCCCCAGGGCCCTAGCTCTGAGACAGGAGCCTGCCACATCTGCCCGGCACGGCGCCCACCCGGCCCTCACTGCCACCCACCTGAGCGCTGGCCCAGTCCTGGTGCTTCTCGTGGCCGATCTCCTTGGGGATATGGTTCATCTGTGTGATCCACACGAACCAGTGGCTCTCCAGGACCCTGAGGGGGAGTCTCAGGTACTGCCCACACCCAGCTCACCGAGGGCCCCCCGAGTGGACACTCGGTGTGGCTGTCCCAGACCTGGGCCCCAGCTCCCCGATCAGTAAACTGGGGCTCTGCAGCTCTCCCTTCCTACTACCAACAGAAATGTCCCCCAGGAGGCTGACGGCACAGCAACCCTGCTTAGGAGCATCACCTGCCAGCCCCAACTCGGCCCTGATTTCCCCTTAGCCGTCCAGAGAAATGACATGGGTGCTCACTCCAAGACAGGCAAACAGAGGCTGAGTCAGAAGACTCTAGGCTGCGGCCAGAGTCATCTGATGCCGGTGTGACCTGCATACTCACTTCCATTCCACATCTGGCCATACCTGACAGCCACATAGAGAAGCAATGCCCCAGGGACGCCATAGAAAGGGACGTAGGACAGGAAGAAGCGAGAGTAGAAGCTGGTGGCCCAGAGCAGGTCCTGAGGGGAGGACAGAGTGAATGCTGAGTGGTCTCCAGGTGGCTGGAGTCTGGAGGAATGGAGGGGTGGGAGTAGGAGCTGAAACAGCCCCGCCTTCTGTGTTCATGTTTCTCAGAGCTCCGGCCAGGCGACTGGCTCTCCCTAGACGTGTGGGAGGTTTTCAGCTGGGTAAATGGACAATCCCAGACACATCAGCTCGGCGCCCTGGCCTGGGCCTCAGATGCCTGGCACTGTGACTCACTGATTCCCTCTGGAGTCACAACCTCCACACCCCATGGCGCACACCTGTCTGCACTCGTGGACGGACAATGCTGTCCTCTGTAGCCCCGCCCACAGCCATGCATCACTCACCGTCCACTGCATGCACACCAGCATATACGCAAGGTTCTCCACTTCAAAGTTCACCAGGGTGAGCAGCGGGGGACCAACTGCAAGAAGAAGAGAGGACACAGGAACAGGACTGGGGAGCATGGAGCCCGAGAGGCTTCTGTTCCTCCAGGAGTGCCCATCGTTACTGAGACTGCTCCTGACCAAGCAGTCATCACCCACGAGGCCGGCTCTTGTCCCACCACGTCCTGGCCCCCTCCTGGGGGTACCTCACGGTGCCAGAAGTGGCTGAGGCCTCTCAGGTCCATGTGGGAGGGCTGTGCAGGCTGGGGAATGGCCCCTCCCATGCCCCCACCCCTGGAGGACAAGCGGGCACTTACTGAGGAAGAAGTACAGGTGCTGGTGGTTGTAGGGCAGGTATCTGCGCTTCTTCTTGCCATACTGTGGAGACAGGCGGTGGGCTAGGGAGAACAGCTCTCCGGGCCAAGTTCAAGGGGCTGGCTAAGGCCAAGGTCAAAGGCAACTCTAGAGTCTAGCAACCAGGCCCTGGCTAAGGAGATGGGGAGAAAGCACACTGGGCCAGAGCTTGGAGCTGGGGCTAGAGTGGGGACTAAGCCTGGGGTCAGGATGAATGGCTGCCATGTCCTCTGAGCTGCTGGCCTGGCCCGGGGCACCCGTGCCCCTCCCCACCCACCTCCACAGATGACTCCCCCACGAGGAAGACGGGTGCCAGTGTCACATCTGGGTCTTTGTTCAAGATGTTGGGTTTGGCATGGTGCTGGAAGTGGCGGAAATTCCACCAGTGAGCAGAGAAGCCCTGTGAGGCAAGAGAAGGGAAGCTCACACTGGGTGCCCACACACTTGGACAGACCCAGCCCAGTGCCCCAGCTCAGCATTGGGCTGCCCACCCTCCCACCCACCCCTGCCCTCACCTTCAGCTGCCCCATCACAAACTGCTGGGCCAGCTGGTTCCAGCGGGACTTCCTGAAGATGGAGGCGTGGCCCAGGTCATGCTGTAGACACCAGCTCTGGGCCTGGGGAGAGGCGCAGTCAGGAGCTGGTGAAGACAGCCAGGCCCGGAGGCCTGCTGCCTGGGCCCTTTCTAGATCCCTGGGTCTACCCACTGCCAGGGCTCCACTCCAAGCCCAGCTGACTGTGCCTCTTTTTACACACCAGGGCAGCTGAGTGGATGGTGGAGGAAATTTCAAGTGCTGGGGTATCAGAAAAACACACTCCAAAGCCAGGCTTGTCTCTGATCTCTAGGCTTCCTTTCTCCCTCAAGGCAAACTCTTCCTCAGAGGCACATCATGGAATCTACTGCCTCTCCTTCCCAAGACTCAACCATTGGCCTAAAGATCTGACTCTAATGTTCCCATCTGTCTGGAAGCTTGCCATAAATCCTCACACCTCTCTTAGCCGATAATAGAGCCTAAGACCCTACCCATGTAGAATAGAAGAATCTGAACAGACAGACCTTGCTAGGGTTCCCTGCTTTCATTAGCTCTGGCCCTTTCCATGTAATCATGTTTATATTAAGGTGGCTCAATTAACTTAAGTATAAAATAGATAGGTTGGGCTAGGAATGTGACTTAGTGGTAGAGTGCTTGCCTAGCATGCATGAAGTCCTGGGTTCAATTCCTCAGTACCACATACACAGAAAAAAAACTGGAAGTGGTGTTGTGGCTCAAGTGGTAGAGTGCTAGCAAGCAAAAGAAGTCAGGGACAGTGCCTGGTAGAGGAGAACGAGAGAGACAGAGAGAGACAGAGACATAGAAATACAGAGAAACGGAGAGACAGAGAGGGCTGAGACAGAGAACAGAGCCAGAGAGACAGAAAGAAGAGACACAGAGAGAGATGGAGAGAACACCTAAGTCTTTGGATCTTCAATCTACAGGTGCCTGTGACCTATAAAACTATGGCAAAATAAACTATGGTGCCATGCTTTTCTCTATGGACTCATCATCTGTCATCTGTCATGAGATGCTGGCCAGGATTTTTATGATGATGGGCAGAAAAGAGATTTTTTTTTTTCATTTCTTCCCTTACACAAGTCTGACATGGAGCCGACCTTCCCCAACCTGGGCTTGCTCAAAATTTATTAAATAAGGATGACACCTCCATAGCTCCATCAAAACCCAGTGGGACCCAAAGGTATATCTTTGGGACCTTCTGGTTGTTCTCTTTTTATTTGTTCATTCATTCATTCATTCATTCATTCATTCAGCAGGTATTTCCCCAGTGCCCACATATGCTGGGCCCTGTTGTGTGTTGCTTGTTCCCAGAGTCACCTGGGAGAGAGCCAGGATGAGAGCCGCAAAGGTGCTAGACACCCAGCCAGGGCCCAGGAGGTAGATAAGGAGCCAGGCCAGCACTTCCATGGCCAAGATGTGGCCCAGCAGGAGAGCGAAAAAGACAGGGTCGGCCTCGAAGAGTTTCATGTCCTCGGCTGCCTGGCGCAGAGTTCGGAAGTCCTGGATCAGCTGCATCTACCACAGGAGAGTGGACAGTCAGCTGAGGAAGCGAGGCCTCAGACCCCCAGCCACTCCTTCCAGGACCTAGTGTCAGGCCCAAGAATGGTAAGAGTCCACAGCTAGGGTTGAGCTGGGTAACTGGCTGATGGCCAAATCTCCAGTGTGACAAACAGAGAGCCAGAAGCTGCTCACCACATGTCCTCATGGCAAACAGGGCTACTAGGCCCAGAGGAAGGAAAGGGGCTACCTGGTGGCCCCAAGCTAGATCTGAGGCCCCCTCCTCTCACAGGGCATGGCTACAGCTGAGGATGGCAGACCCAGTCTTGGCTCTGATTCCCCTGGTGGGGTGGTGGGGAGAAGCAATTCAGATGGATCTTGCCAGTGGGCAAGGCCCCCCTAAGCCCATCTAACACCCCCTTACATTCTGAGGTCCATCCTGGCTGGGCTCATCTGGGGCCAGTTCTCCGATGAGCAGGGGCTTCAGGAACTTGCGCACAAAATGGAGATCTTGGTGGAAGGCATGGAAAGCATCCTGAAGGAAAGCAGACAGTTAGGTGGATGGACAGACAGACAGCTGGAGTCGTACCTGGAGGCAGCCAGCAGAGACAGGGCAAAAAGGGCCACTGCTGGATGAGCAGAGTAGACAGAGAGATGAACAGAAGGTCAGCTGTTTGAGGCTGCAGCCAGCAGCTACACCTGTAACCCTAAGCTACTCAAGAGGCTGAGATCCCAGGCACAAGAATGTAGTCTGGTGGTAAAGAGCCTGCTCAGCATGCATGAAGCCTTGGATTTGATTCCTCAGTACTATATATACAGAAAACAAAAAAGCCAGAATTGGTCCTGTGGCTTCAATGGTAGAGCGCTAGCCTTGAGAAAACTCAAGGACAGTACCCAGGCTCTGAGTTCAAGTCCCAGGACTGGAAAAAAAGAGGCCGAGATCTGAGAATCACAGTTCAAAGCCACCCCCACCTTTGCCCCACTAGAAAAGAAGTTTGTGAGACTCTTATCTCTAATTAATCAGCCAAAAAAAAATGGAAGTGAAAGTGTGGTTCAACTTGTAGAGTGCCAGCCTTGAATGGAAAAGCTAAGCAAGTGCGCCTGAGTTCAAGTCTCAATACTGGTATAAGTACCTGTGTGCTTGTGTGTGTGTGTGTGCGCATGCGTGTGTGTGTATGTGCGTGTGCACATGCACGTGGGGGAGTGTGGGTGCGTGAGTACATAAATGTATTTATGTGTGTGTGTGCACGCGCACACACACACACACACACGCACACACACACGCACACACAGGCTAACATTCCTGTAATGCTGTTGTCATAGGGCTGGAGGGTAGATGCATGGGAAGACTAAGAAGATAAAGGAAAGGGGAAGGGAGGACACATGAGGTGAGGAGGAAGATCAGGGATCAGGAGAGAACAGCAAGCAATCAGAGCTCACTTGAACTTCACCTCGGGGCTCCTTGAGTCATCCTGACTTCTGCCTGAGGTGGTTTGGATACTGTACTTAGCACTCACATTATTCTCATATGACACTGAATTGGGCCCACTAATTGTTCTTGACTTTTATTGTTGCCATAAATTCCAGAGGCTCCTCCCTCTGAACAGGGAACACAGCAGGACTGCACAAACAGTGGTTGGGTGGTGGCCTCCTGTCCTGTCTCTTGGGTCTGGGAAAGGTCACGGAGGGGGGTTCTGGCTGCTAGAGGAAATGTCTTTGAAGACAGCTGGTGACAGACAGGGGCCCCCATTGTTCTCCCCTGAGGAGCCCAGCAGTTTGTTTAAAAATGACAAGGCTCTGGTACCTCATACCTGCAATCCTAGCTAGTCAAGAGGCTGAGATCTGAAGATTGTGGTTCAAAGCCAGCCAGGGTATAAAAATCTGGGAGATTCTTATCTATTAACTACTCAGAAAAAGCTGGAAGTGGTGCTGTGTCTCAAATGGTAGAGCATTAGCCTTGAGCAAATGAAGCTCTCAGGGATAGCACCCAAGCCCTGAGTTCAAGTCCCAAGACTGGCACACACACACACACACACACACACACACGAGTGACATTTCTGATCCAAGGACTATGCTACAGCAGTTGGTTCCCAGATCCCTGCACCAGAGTGCCTGCTGAAAGATCACACAAGCCCAAGGACTGTGGGCTTTTATTTTTTAGTTTTGTGCTGGTATTGGAACTTGAACTCAGAGCCTGGATGCTGTCCCTTAGCTCTTTCCCTCAAGGTGAACACTCCACCACTGAAGCCTCAACTACCTCCAGGTCTGGATTTGAATTTCAATCTGCCCGAGCAGCTGAGATTACAGGCGTGAGCCACCAATGCCTGCTTCACTAGCAGGCAGGGACAGAGGTCCTGCCGCCTCTGCATGGTCTTGGGTGAAGGCCCTGGAGGCCCGCATTTGGAAATCACACCTGCAGGGGGACTCACCTCGGGTCCTCTTTCCCAATACTGCCTTACTTCCTGGCCCTGGGCAGTCTCGGGGCTGGGGGTGGGACTTGCAGCTCCTAGAATAACCCAAGCCAATTTGGGTCTCAACAGAGGGCAGCTTCCCCATTGGAAATGGACATTGTAGGAGAGGAAGGAAGGGGGGGGAATAGGAAGCTGCCTGAGGAGCTGGGGTTGGTCAGGGCAAAGGAATCACAAGGAAAGACTGGTCTTAGGTCTCTGCTGACCTAATCCCGAGCTTCCATTTCCAAGGCCGAGAGATTTCAGAGCCCTGCTGACTCTGGGCATTGAAGCATTACGTTGTTTTTTTCTTTTGTGTGGGGGGTTTGAATGCAGGGCCTGCATGTTGTCCCTTAGCTTTATCATGTGTGTTCTACCACTTGAGCCACAACTCCACTTCCAGCTTTTTGATGGTTCACTGGAGACAAGGAGACTCACAGACTTCCCTGCCCAGGTTTGGCTTCAAACTTTGACCTTCAGATCTCAGCCTCCTGAGTTAGCTAGGATGCCAGGGGGAGCCTCTGTTAGTATGGGAAAATATATCTCAGTGAGCCATTTTCAGGTAGCCTACTCAGTGACACTTAATACGTTCACATGACTGAGCAACCAGCACTCAGTTATTTCCAGAGCTTTCTCATCTTCCACAGCTGAAGCCCTACCGTCCCTGTGCTGTGTCCTCTCCTCCCTCACAGCTGCAGGCTCTGGCTACCCCGCACTCTCGCCATGAATTCGAGCACTCCAGGAACCTCATTTAGGTGGCTCATGCAATGTTTTTGTGACGTGTTCACTTTACTTAGCCTAGTGTCCTGCAGGCCTGGGCCAGAACTGCCTTTCTTTGAAGGCTGAGCACTTGTGGAAGATGTGCCACACAGAACTACACAAAGGCAAGCAGTGTCACACACTCACACACAGTCTAGACTCAGAACATAATCTTGCGCACACACACACATACACACACACACACAGGTACACAATACAGGTCTGGAAGATTTCCTCCCACCCAGCTTTTCCCTCTCTTGTCCCCTGTGTCTATTTGGGGTTGCCATCTTGGTCTGAGAAACAGAGGCATGAGGTCAGAGGACAGCCTCTGCCTCCCTTCCCCAGTGCTGATTCCTGAATGGACACAGAGCCACCCAAGGCTCTTTCCTGTTGAGTCTGTTTCTTACAAAGAAAGGTGTGAGTGCGAGGCATGCCCCACCATGCCCCCGCTGACTGGCCGGAAATTTTCAGGAATGTGGTCAGGGCTCTAGTGAGTGGTAAAGAGCAGGTGGGGGCAACAGGTGCTTAGGAAGCAGGCTGGGCTCCTGGGACTGAGGGGACACGGTGAATGGAGCCTGGGTTCTCATGCTGGCAAGGGGCATTGATGAAGTCGGTTCCTGGATTCTGAGTTTGGACTGAGTGAGTTATGCCTGGCTGGGGTCAGGTGACAAGCCCTCACGACTCAGCTTAAGGTGAAGGCCCTTAAGAAGAAAGCAAGGCCAGGTACTGGTGGCTCACATCTATAATCCTAGCTACTAAGGAGGCTGAGATCTGAGGTTCAAAGCCAGCTGGGGCAGTAAAGTTTGTGAGACTCTTATCTCCAGTGAACCACCAGAAAACCAGAAGTGGCACTGTGGCTCAAAGAAGTAGAGCGTTAGCCTTGAGTTGAGAAGCTCAGGGACAGCGCCCACGCCCTGAGTTCAAGCCCTAGGACTGACCAAAATAAAAACAAAAAACCAAAACAACCCAAATAGACCAGACCCAGCTCTCCACAGCCCCATTGCTGGTGAGAATGGGGGCCTCACAGTCTGTCGTGTCAGAATTGGGCTTCACACGTCATTCTAACCCTATCAGAAGACAGCTGTAGAAGTCCAACAGGTTCTCAACCCCTGCAAACCATCGCGGCCCCTACTTCTCGCTATGTAGCTGCTGGCTGGACGGCAGGGAGAGACACACTGGAGTCAGCCTGCCTGCCCGGGGTGGAACCTGAGCGGCCACTTAGGAGCCAAGGAGCCCCAAACAAAGCCACATCCAATCCACATTTCCTCACCAGTGAAATGGAAGCCATTAATGCCTATCTCCTAGGCTGCTGGCAGGCCTGAGTCATGGAGGTAAAGCACTTAGAGGGGGCCTGGTGGCAAGCAAATGCCCCACGACCAAGATCTCATCAGAGTCCCACAACCCAGATGTGACCCTAGAAGTCAGCGACTGCAGACCTGTCAGTCAAGCTCTGGCTCAGAATATGGAGGGGGAAGCAGAGATGGAGTCTTGGTTACTAGCCAAAAAATGGTGAGTGTTCCGGATGAGCCAGAAAGGACGTGGACTCCCAGGTGGTCTGTCTCTGCTACATCTCTGCTAGAGACGGAAGTGGGCACTGGGTTTCCAAGGAAACCCCCAGGAAAGCCCCGCCTCTCTGCTCTTCCCAGGTGGAAGATAAAGCTAGGAACCCAGGCCCTGCAGGCCCATGTCCTTGCCATCTTCCTCCCTGCAATCCCTTCCAGGGGGAGAGTAGGGATGTACCACAGTACCCCCTTTGACAGAAGGGGAAATCAAGGCACAAGCTGAGGAAACAAAGACACTGAACAGGGCACATCCAATTCCAGCCATAATGACTGCGCTCAGCTTGCAGGCAGATGCCCGGCAGGAAGCAGCCCTTGCCCCCAGCATCCCTGGATTCCAAAGAAAAGGTGGGCAGGTACCACAAATCCTTGGCTTCACCAAAGCAGCCACGGCATTCTGGCCCTCACTCCACCACTGGAGCCTGGCTGTTTCATCTGAAACTCGTGGCAGCCAGCACACCCTGGGGGAGGAATGGGAACAGCTGTCCCACTCTCTGAGGTCACCAGCATTCCCACCTCTGCACACTGCATTCCTGCCAGAGCCAGACAATCCCAACTCTTCCCCTGGAGGAGCCTGGGAGGGAAAAGAGCCAGGGTGGATGGTGCACAGCGGGGGAAAATAAATGGCTGCTAAAGGCCCAGTGGTCACAAGGCCAGCAGTGTGACAGGTAGAAACGGATCACTCATCCAGATGTCGACACTTCCGTGCGCTCATTTGGCCTCAGACCAGCCCTGTCCTGCTCCTGTCCCTCCTCTGCTTTCATCGAGACCCAGACCTCCACTTCTGTCTTAGGACAGTCAGGAAGTTCCCAGATGGGTGGTGCAGGGGTCTGTTAGATCTAGGATCCTCCCTCAGCTTTTGGTGCCTCCGCCCAAAGGACACCAGAGAATGCTGGGAAAATCCTTCCTCTCTCTAGGGGCTTGGTTGCCCATGACAACCAGTCACCTAAGAAATAAAGCACTCATCCCCATTGCACCGATTCGGAAACTGAGACCCAGAGGAATGGTTCCCACCAGTGTCATTGTGTCCACAGCACCTCTTAACCTTCTTTCCTGGCCATGAAAACCAAGGAACCTTATGAGTGGCCTCCCCAAAGGGAAAGCAGGATCCCACCATCCCTGCTCTCCTCCTGGAAGGCTCTTCCTTTGCTCTCTCCACGAGGGATCCCTTCCCCTGGCTTTGAATTCAGCCTGAGCCTTTCCCACTGGAGGCTTAGTGCTCTACCATTTGAACCACAGCTCTGCTTCTGGTTTTTTGTTTTTTTTTAATTTTTTTCCCCAGTCCTGGGCTTGAGCTCAGGGCCTGAGCACTGTCCTTGGACTTTCTCAAGGCTAGAGCTCTACCACTTGAGCCTTAGCACATACTTAGGCCAGCAGTGGCCCCGCCTCGCTCCTGGCTGGCTGGTCCTGTTAGGCTCAGGATCCTCTAACTCTTACACAAACCTGGCCTAGGGCCCAGAGTGCTCTCCCCAGGGCACTGGGCTTTGTATCCTAGGATGGTCACAGATTGACTTCATGGCACAGGAACTCAGAGTGTTTCCTGGCAGGAAGGCTTCTGTTGCCTGGACATAAGAACAGTTGACAGGCGGCCCAGCTGGTGAGAGGGGGCTAACATCCCCCCTCCCCCCCCACACCTGAATTCCAGGGCCTGGGATGAGGTGCCTGCCATCTGAGCCTGATCCTACAGGGTTTTTTGGCTGGTCCAGTTCCCAGTATGCCTGTGAAGCCGCCATGAACAAAGCTGGGGTGTTACATACCCAGCCACCTCCTTGTGGTTTGAGCAGACCAGGTATTTCTGGCAACTCCAGCCCAGTGTTCAGAGCCTTGTAGAAGCTAAGCAGCCCTTCTACCTATCACATGGGGTTGGAGCAAAACAAGATCGCCCAGTGCACTCTAAGTTTGTATGACACCCTCATATTGAGAGGCCAGTGACATTTACTACACATCTACAACATGGCCGGCCTAGGGCCGCAGAATTCGACATGGTCCTGCCAGCCAGGTCGGCTTGCCATTTGGCCCCTGCTCTCCCTGCTTGACAGATGAGGAAACTCAGGCTCCAAGGAGTGGCATGCCTGGTTCAAGGCCATTCAGAGCCTCCAATGGGAGAGCCAGGACCCAATGCCAGTGAATAAAATTTTTAATCATTAATTTATTGTTATTATAGAGGTGGTGTACAGAGGGATTACAATTGTATGAGTCAGGTAATGAGTACACTTCCTTTCATCCAGTGTCTTCTGTTCTTGCACTCTCTCCTAGTCCTTCCTTCTCCTCTCCACTCAGGAGCTGTGTAGTTCACTTTTCACAGCGTTTAGTGAGCATGACTACTGTCCTTTTTCACCCTTTTCCCCTCAAATTCTGTCCCCCATCCTTCTGAAGATATACCATACATAAAAGGCAAAAATCTGGATGGGGCTGGGAGTTTGGCCTAGTGGTTAAAGTGCTTGCCTAGCATGCACGAAGACCTGGGTTCGATTCCTCGGTATCACATACATAGAAAAAAGCCGGAAGTGGTGCTGAGGCTCAAGTGGTAGAGCTCTAGCCTTGAGAAAGTCCAAGGACAGTGCTCAGGCCCTGAGCTCAAAACCAGGACTGGCAAAAAAAAAAAAAAAAAAAAAGAGGGCTGGGAGTTTGGCCTAGTGGTTAAAGTGCTTGCCTAGCATGCATGAAGACCCGGGTTCGATTCCTTGGTACCACATACATAGAAAAAAGCCTGAAGTGGTGCTGAGGCTCAAGTGGTAGAGCTCTAGCCTTGAGAAGGTCCAAGGACAATGCTCAAGCCCTGAGCTCAAGCCCAGGACTGGCCAAAAAAAAAAAAAGAAAAAGAAAAAGAAAAAAAAAAGGCAAACATCAAAAATTAAAATATATATATATATATTCCAAGATATGGTAACAAGAAATCTTGTTCTTTTTTTTTTCCTAATGAGGCTCACTACCCATGGATCAAAGACAATCAAATGGTAGATTAGGGTCTCAAGCTAAAATAAAGTTGAGAATGCCTGGTTGGAATTCCCTGCCTCTCGAAGCAGGAAAATACAGTCTGTAGTCCAGCCTGTGGCCTGCACCCATTCCTTCCTATGCCAGGGTGGCTATCTCTAAAGCACAAGTAGGGCTGAGGGTGAGGAGTGGCCACACGGAATGCCTGCCATGCCTCAGTAGAAGCACACACACACAACCACACTCAAATGCACGCGCGCACATGCGCACACACGTACACACACTCCCTGCTCCATACATTGCTGAAGAACCTTCTCACCAATCCCTCAACAACCTGAGAGGAAGGGAGGAGAGAGGAACCATGGAGTCCAGGGGCCCCGCAGACTGCTCTCCTGCCAAAGCTCCTCTGAGAGTCTAGGATGGCTGGCCTGGAACTCAAGACCTCCACCGAGCTCTCCCCTAACCTTTTCCCTGCTCAGGGCTGGCGCCCTGACACTCGAGCCACCCTTCCACTTCTGGTTTGCTTTTTTTTTTTGCTGGTTGGGAGGAAATCAAGAGCCTCTTGGATTTGTTTGCCCTGGCTTCCAGACAGGGTCCTCCAATCTCAGCCTCCTATGTATTTAAGATTACAGGGGTGTGTGTGGTGTGTCATGGTTTATCAGAATCCTTGCTGGCCAAGGACAAAGCAGGGTGGCCTCAATCCCTTGCTGTCCGGCTAGGAGGCTTAAATCTGCTCCGGATAGGCCGCTCCACCCCGGGGCTCCGGTCCCCCCCACCGCCCCAGGGGCCCGGCCACGCCTCTGCTGGTCTAGCCGGGAGCTGGGAATGGGAAGCCGGTCCCGGGGGACGGCCCGCTCCCTCCCGGGTGACTGTCCTTCCCTCCTTCCCGCGGAGGCCCACCCAGCCTGGCCGATCTTCCCACGTGGAGCTGCCTGGGCTTCGGAGGTGAGTCACCGGCCCCCGGAGCGGTCTGCAGCGGCGGGGGGGGGGAGTGGGCAGGGAGGTGAACCGCCTCGGACCTCCGGGCCCTGCCCAGCGCCGGGCCTCCCCGACCCGCACGGCGCTGCCCGCCGCGGGGACCCCGGCCCAGCCCCCCGGGCGCCGGGGAGGCCCCACCGAGGGCGGGTCACGGCACGCCCACCTCGGACGGCCCCTTCCCGCCGGACAACACCACCACCGCCCCCCCCCGCCATCCCATCGCGGGGTCCCGGGCGCGGGGGGCCGGGAAGGATGCTGCGGCCCAGGGGCGGCGGTGGCGCGGAGCTCCGGCCGCGCCCCGCGCTGGCGGCGGCGGCGGCGCTGGCTCCCCCTTACCGTGGCGTCCTCCGCGCCGTGGTGGCCGATGAGGCGGCTGCCCCCCGGGTGCCGCTGCGCCCAGCGACTGATGTCGTAGACGCGGCGCTCGATGACCAGCCACTTGTCGCCGGGCAGGTGGTGCGGGCGGATCTGCTCCCAGCGGAGGGCGGGCAGCGGCGCCCCGCGATGCGGGGGCTCCTCCCGGGGCCCCGCGCCGCCCCCGCCGGGCTCCCCGACGCCGCTCATGGTCGCGCGCAAAAGTGCTCGGAGCTGGGGCGTGGGGAGCGGGGAAGGGGAGCGGGGCAGATGCTGCCGGGTTCTCCCCCCCGCGCCGCGCCGGGAGGAGGAGGGGAGCGAGGGAGGAGGGAGGTCGCCTTCCCCGGGGGACTCGCTCCGCCGTCGCCGTCGCCGCCCCTGCCGGCCCCGGCCAGCCCCGCCCCGCCGCCGCGGCCTCCGTACGGAGCGAGCGAGCGTGCGCCTGCCCGGCCCCGGCGCCGGCAACTTTTCCCTTTCTTATACCCGGCGCTGACAGCGCCCGCCGCGCCGCGCCCCGCTGCGCCCGCCCCGCGCCCGCCCCGCGCCCGGCCCGCGCCCGGCCCGCGCCCGCGCCCGGCCCCATTGGCCGCCCGCGGAGGGCGGGGCCGCCGCCGCGCCGCCCGGCTCCACGGGGCGCCGCGGGCGGGGGGACCCGGTCCTCTCTCCCTCCCTCCCTCCCCTCCCTCCACCCCCCCACCCAGCGGAGCCCGCAGTCCGCGCGCCTCCGGGCAGGGGATGCTGCTCCCGACGCCCCTGCTGGAACTTGAAGTCTGGACCGCCCCAGACGCAGGGACATCATGGTCTGGGGGTGACAGCTTTCCACAAGGGGCCCCCCAGCGCCGGGAGGCGTGCTCCACCGTGGAGGTCCTCTCCACACGCCCCCTCCACACTTTTGACTTCCCAAAGCCCGTGCCTCCCTTCCCGTGCCAGGGCCCGGACTTGAACTCTGGGCCTCACAATCTCGCCCAGCTCCCCGCTTCCTGCACACCCTCCACTCCAGGCTGGCGTTCTACCATTTGAGCCACACCTTCGTGCCCAGCCTTTTGCCACATAACTGGAGATTGGAGTCTTTCGGTGGGCTGGCTTCCAAGCCCGGATCCTGCCAGGCTCCAGTCCTCCTCTGAGTGTCAACAGGTTCCCACATTGCTCTGTTTTGGTGACACAGATGTCCGGTGCTAACAGTTAAGCAGTCACACCAAGAAGAATCACACTGTGTTCCCGTGCAGGACTTGTCAAACTTGAACGCCTCGCAACTGCCTTCAGGGCTGGTTGTTAAAAACACAGCCAGCGGCCCCCACACTTAATTTAGCAAGAATAGGTTGGGATCAGGGGCCCATTTCTAGCCAGGTCCTAGGTGATGCTAATGAGCTAGGGGGAGAAAAAAATTCTGAAAATTTGAAGCACCTTTCCGGGATATGCGTCATATCTTGGTCCCTCAAATTTATTTTTTTATATTTATATATATATATATATATATATATATATATATTTTTTTTTTTTTTTGCCAGTCCTGGGGCTTTCTCAAGGCTAGAGCTCTACCACTTGAGCCACAACACCACTTCTGGCTTTTTCTGTGTATGTGGTACTGAGGAATTGAACCCAGGCCTCCGTGCATGCTAGGTAAGCACTCTACCACTAGGCCAAACTCACAGCCCGGTCCCACAATTTTATATTGTGGGAGGGATTGTTTCTAGGTTCCCCTGTGGTTACCAAAAACACCCTTGAGCTCAAGTTCCCTGTATAAAATGGCATGGAATTGACATCTAACCACACACACACACACACACACACACACACACACACACACACACACAGTCTATCTATCTATCTCTAATTTTTCTTGGGCCTGAGTACTGTCTGTTGGCTTTTTTTGCTCAAGGCTAGTGCTCTACCACTTGAGCCACAACTCTACTTCCGGAGGGTTTGGTTTGTTTTTGTTTTTTTGTGGTTAATTGGAGATGAGTCTCATGATGAATTTGTCAGCCTGGACTGGCTTTCAACTGTGATCTTCAGATCTCTGCCTCTTGAGTGGCTAGGATTCCAGGCAAGTCACTAGTGCCTCATTGATTCCGAATACTTTAAACCATGTCTGGACTACTACTAAATGCAAATGCTCTATAAACGCTTGCTCTGCTGCCTTGCTAGAGCAATCCTGGTGAGAATCACAAAGTCTGTATAAGATTGGTAGGTACTCAACCATGCCAGGCCTAACTGCACAGAACGTAAGCTACAACTACGTTTATTGCATATGGAGGAATTGTGGGTCTGGGCAAATGGTTAGCAAATTCTAGTGTCACTTTTTAGATTTTTATTTTCCTGAACATTTCTAGTTGATGGCTATTAAATCTGCAGATGATGGGCACAATATATGTGGAAACAGAAGGCTGGCAGAATTTGTGCCACAGGCAGAGCTGGGCTTAAAGGCAGGAGAGTCTGTGGCTTTCCTCCCTGATTCCAGAAACCCAGGTAGCCAGGGTGATCAAGATAGATCTGAGAAGCTGCCACAGACCAGAGCTGCTTCATCTCTATGCAGAGAGGCCTCAACTGACACCTCAGAGAGCGGGGCAGAGGGAATGATGGGAACTTCTGTTCTCCCCCTCCCTGATACTCAGTTCCCATTGAGCACAGAGGATGAAGAAGCAGACTTCTGAGGGAGTCCAGCCCCACCTGCAGCAGCCCATATAGTCAGCAGCCTTCTGAGGCTCCTTCCCTGGGCTCTGGTCTGGGTTCAGCCCAGGTGTGGGAAGGGGGCAGGGGCTGGGACTACAACTCTATGTGTCCTAGGCACAACGAGAGAGATGAGGAAGGTGAAGGCAGGACTGATTTCCCCAGGAGCTAAGCCAAGGGCAGGGCTCAGGCCTCATCAGTCCCGCATGGAGGGACAGGGGGTTGTTCCTCAGTCCATCTGCAGCTCACATTGTGTGTCCTCTATGGGCCTCAGAGCCTTCCACAGGCCACTTTAAGCTCTTTCGTTTCCAACCCAGGACAGCCAGGACAACTTGGGACTCCAGTCAGGGCAGCCTGGGGCCTCTCAGACCACTTGGAAAGGGAGAGGCGTCACTCGGCATTCCTGAGCTGCCATTGGGCAGCGGCCAGGCCGTGTGTGTGTGTGTGTGTGTGTGTGTGTGTGTGTGTGTGTGTGTGTGTGTGTGTGTATTGGTAGGGGGAGGGGGGACTGGCCAGTTTTAGTTTGGGGGGATTTTTTGGAGGGGGGAATAGAGGGAACTTGATAAAGGGATGAGAATTCCCTGAATCTCAATAGGGTCAAGGCCTCTGCCTGTCCCTATTGTGAATCCCCATGAGGGCCTCTTTCTTGACATATTAGAATCATTGTCCCCTAAGGAGCCATCAGCTACTGTCCTGGAGCCAGGTGATATTTGTGAAATGCCAGGAAGTCTGGGCAAGCTGCTTGAGCTAGCAAAAGAGTCTGGCAGGGCAGATTTGAGAAAAGGCTCTGGACCTATCAGAAAGAGTGGCCTCAAAATCTTAGCTACTGGGCTGGGATGTGGCTTAGGGGCAGAGTGCTTGCCTAGCATGCACAAAGCCCTGGGTTCAAGTCCTCAGTATCAACTACACAGAAAAAAAAACTGGAAGTGGTGCTGTGGCTCAAGTGGTATAGCACTAACCTTGAGAAAGCCCAAGGACAGCGCTCAGGTCTTGAGTTCAAGCCCTAGGACTGGCAAGAAGAAGGTGAGGGACCACAGAATTATGTAAAAGGATGTTTGGAGAATTTAGGAAGGATTCTCCTGAAGTCAGGCTCCTCAGAACACTTCTTGGTAGAAAGAGTCTGTACCCAAAAAGGGCAGCAAAGGCACAAAAAAGGTCAATATCACTAATGAACAGAGAGCAACTGGCCCCGACTGTTAGCATGGGCCCTGGTGGTTTACCACCAGTAATCCTAGCTACTCAGGAGGCTGAGATCTGAGACTCTTTTTGTTTTCTTGCCACACACACACACACACACACGCACCACACACGCACCACACACCCCACAAAGTAACAAGTGTTGATAAGGATGTAGACACATTGGAGCCCTGTGCACTGTGGCTGAGGCGAAATGTTGCACCCACTATGGAACACTGTTTGGAGGGCCCTCAGTGAAAAACTCCCAGAGGATCCAGCACTCCCACCTGGAGGAATCCACCCGAAAGAAGAGAAAGCAGAGCCTCAGTGCCGTACTTAGATGCTTGTATTCATTCACAACAGCATGATTCACAAGAGCCAAGAGGCAGAAGCCACCCACGCCCATGCACAGATGAGGTTGACCCATTAGAATCACTTTGGAATGGAATGTCATTCATATACAATGGAATATTCAGCCCTAAAAAGGAAATCCTGCCACAAGGTACCACATGCATGAACACTGAGGAGGTTATGCCATGGTATAAAAGACAATGACTCTATGGTTCCAATTTTAAAAGGTCTGTAGGGTGCTTCCATTCAGAGGCAAAAAGTAGGCTGGGCACTGATGGTTCATGCCTGTAATCCTAGCTACACAGGAGGCTAAGATCTGAGGACCATGGTTCAAAGCCAGCCAGCAGAAAAGGTTGTGAGACTCTTATCTCCAATGAACTAGCAAAAGACTACAAGTGGAGGTATGACTCAAGTGGTGTAGCACCAGTCTTGAGTTAAAAAGCCAAGGGGCCAGGAGTTTGGCCTAGTAGTTAAAGTGCTTGCCTAGCATGCGCGAAGACCAGGGTTCGATTCCTTGGTACCACATACATACAAAAAAAACCTGGAAGTGGTGCTGAGGCTCAAGAGCTAGAGCTCTAGCCTTGAGAAAGTCCAAGGACAGTGCTCAGGCCCTGAGCTCAAGCCCAGGACTGGCAAAAAAAAAAAAAAAAAAAAAAAAAGCCAAGAAAGAGCAACAAAAGTCCCTGAATTCAAGCTCCAGTACTGACACCAAAAAGAAAAGAGGACAATAAGTAGAATATTGGTAGCCAGGTGCTGGGAAAGAAGAAACATCTAAGACACAGCATCTTAGTTCTACAAGACACAAAAGTTCTGCAGATCTACCTCAGAATAGTGGATTGGGTTCTTAATGCTACTCAGATGTACACTTAAAACACGATGATGGTAAATTTTATGCTTTTTTAAAACCACAATAAAGAAAAAAAAGACAGGGAGAGGAAGGGCTGGGGACATGGCTTAGTGGTAGGGAGTTCGCCTAGCATGCGAGTTCAATTCCTCAGTACCTCATACACAGAAAAAGCCAGGTGGCGCTGTGACTCAAGTGGTAGACTGCTAGCCTTGAACAAAAGCAACTCAGGAACAGTGCCCAGGCCCTGAGTTCAAGCCCAAGGACTGGCAAAGAGACAGACAGAGACATAGAGAAGAGCTGCAGAGGTCATTTAAACCAATCTTCCCACCTGATACATGAGAAAACAGCCAGAAGAGATCTGGGCAGACTGCAAAGTGTGAATGTCCAGGATATGGCACAATGTGCTGGGTTCAAGGCACCATCCACGCAGGCCAGACTAGGCTGCCTCTTCAAAGGTTGCTGAGGATTCATGACCTCTAGGTGCCAGGCCCACTTGGAGAGGCCTGAGTTATCTAGAACATTCACTTCAAAACACCTGTGCAACTGATGCCAGCCAGCCCTTCCCAGCCACCTCCAAGAGCGCTGAGGGCAGCTGGACCTGGGTAGAATGTAAGAAGCAAACAGACTCGAATTCCAGCTCTGCAATCACTAACTGCTCCCCAGTTTCTGATTTTTTTTTTTCTAATCCTAGCTACTCAGCTGGCTGAGATCTGATGACAGTATAAGACAGGCTGGGTAGGGCTGGGAATGTGGCCTAGTGGTAGAGTGCTTGCCTAGCATGCATGAAGCCCTGGGCTCACTTCCTCACTACCACACAGAAAAAGCTAGAAGCAGTGCTGTGGCTCAAGTGGTAGAGTGCCAGTTTTGAGCAAAAACAGCTCAGGGATAGTGCCTGAGCCCTGAGTTTAGGCCCCAGAACTGGCAGGAATTAAAAAAAAAACCAGCCTGGACAGAAAAATCTGAGAGAGGTTTATCTCCAACTATCAAAAAGCCAACAGTTGCCAGGCAAAGTGGCTCACACCTGTAACCCTAGCTTCTCAGAAGGCTGAGATCAAAGAATCATGGTTCAAAGCCAGCCCCAGGACTAAAAAGTCCATGAGACTCTTATCTCCAATTCATCGGAAAAATCAGAAGTGGCGCTGTGGCTCAAGGGGTAGGGCAGTAGCCTTGAGTTGAAAAGCTCAGGGACAGCGCCCAGGCCCAGAGTTCAAGTCTTATGACCGACAGGGAAAAAAAAGCCAGTAGTGGAGGTATCACTCAAGAAGTAGAGCACCAGCTTCTAGGTAGAAAAAGCTGAGAGATGGTGTCCAGGCTCTGAATTCAAGCCCCAGTAGTGGAACACGAACACACACACACACACACAATTACTGTGCTGAGGAGGGAATGCAGGGCTTGGTCAAGTACTCTACCTTTGAGCTCCACTTCTAACCACCAGCATCTCTTAAAATAAGATGCTACGCCCTGACCTTCCAGTGCCTCAGTCTACCAATCACATAGAGAGCTGCTCTAATATTGAAATGAATTGATTCATTAGAAGGGCTTGGAGCCAGCCATGCCCACCCCATGGTCAGTTGCTGAGGTGGCAGCTGCTGTGGTAAAGCCACAATGTGTGGGTCCCAGCTCACAATGGCTTCATTGAGGCTTGACAGTGCTTTCCCAAGTCCGGGGTGTAGGGTTCCCCATAGGGCCCTGGAGTGTTTTCTGGTGCCTTCTTGGGTCTTGGCTGGATCTGAGGCACACAAGCGTATGTGCGGGGGGCCGAGGGGGATAAGAGGTGACAAGACCCAGAACTGACATGGTGCAGGACAGAAAGCTCTGCTGTGTGGATGCCGCCATCTTCCCCCAATGGCACACACAGCACTTGCCTTTTCCCAATTCCCCCCTCTTTTTGTGATGGTCCTGGGTCTTGAACTCAGGGCACAGGCACTAACCCTTAGCTTTTTCTGCACCAGGCTAGCGCTCTACCACTCAAGTCACAGCTCTACTTCTGATTTTTTTAGTGGTTAATTGGAGGTAAAGGTCTCATGGACTTTCCCGCCCAGGCTGGCTTTGAACTATAGTCCTCAGATCTCAGCCTTCTGGATAGCTAGGATGATAGGTGTGAGTCTACCTGGCCCTTTCTTTTACTTTCCTTCATCTGGCAACCACGATGTGTTCAGCACAGAGAAGTCCACTGTACTGAGTAGATTCAGGCAACAGGAGGTCGGGCCAGTGAGCACATGGGGGACTGAGTATGAGGGGGAGCAAGAAAGGAATGTAGCCATAAAGTGGATGCATGGGTTCAGGGTAAGGGGGAGGAGGCAAAGCCCAGATCCTTAGCCCAGGGGCCTGCCCTGCCAGCCCCCTTGCTCTGGGCCTCAGGTGTCACCAGCTCCAGCACACATGGACTCACACGGCTGTTGTGCCCTGCTGCCAGGAAGTCACAAAGTCCTACAGGTGTTAGTAAGGGCCAGGACACCAAGACACCTCCTCCTGTGTCCCACTCTGAGTCCTTGGAGAATGTAGCTGGCCAGAAGTTTGGCCCAGTGGTAAGAGCACTTCATGCATGCATGAAGACCCAGGTTTGGTGCCTTGGTGCCATATTCACAGAAGTAGCTGGCAGTGGTGGAAGTGGTGCAGTGGCTCAAGTGGTAGAGCTCTAGTGTTGAGAAAGCCCAAGAACAATGTTCAGGCTCTGGGTTCAAGCCCCAGGACTATAAAAGAGAAAGAGAAAGGAAGGGGAGAGGGAGAGAGAATTTAGCCACCCTCACCTCTTTCATCTGTTGTGCCTGCTGTCCCTTGCTAAGAACCCACCTAAGACCTGGGGATGGGACGGATCTTGAACTTCCACGCCCATATCAGTCTCTCCCTTCCTCCATATTGGCAGACCAGACGAATCAATCCCACACTGTCCTGACCAACCCTGGACTCCCTGGGTTGTAGTAAACTGGAGGTCATCATTGAGGGCTGGAGGGACCTGGAGGTGAGGAATGGGAGAGGGAGGCTTCCCCCCCACAACACTGAGAACTCTGAAAGTTTTCACTACAGCAAGAAAGTGACCAGCAGGCTTTGGGGCTAATCCCAAGCACGAGGGCGGGCAGGGAAAGGATTTGGTTTCATTCCTTCAGATGCCCAAGCCTTGGCCAGAGCCCCAGGGCGCAGGAGTGAAGGCAGGCCACCCCTGCCCAGACCCTACCAACAAAGCCTTCCTTTATTAAATAAGAGATTGTGTTACATTCCGTTCAAAGAAGGAAATCGGGCCGTGGTGAGGGACATGTCCAGGTTAGTGCCCCTAACCCTGGTCTGCTCTGAGTGGCCTGGGCTACCTTGTGCCTAGACAGGGCCACTGCTGTCTGAATGCCACCCCCCACACACTGTGGCTGCAAATATGCCCTGAGGTCCCCTCTGTGTCACACGCTGGAAGGAATAGGGCCTGGGTCCACCAGCTGTTTGGGGAGCAGGAACTCCTGGGCCCAGGAATGAGATGGAAAGGGCAGGGGGGTCATGAGGGCAGACTGTGTGCATGGGATGGGGGTGCAGAGAGGCCTGGGCCAGTCCTCAGCATGTGTGCAGGTTGGAGGAGACCGTTGTTAGGAGGCCCTTCTTGCACACAGGCCCTCAGAATAACAGGCACTGGGACAGTCCAACACCGAGCCCATTGGGGAGCAGGTTGAAGGATGGCCACAAGGGGGCGCTGGTAGTCCAGGGCCTGGAGACTAGAATGGTGGATACCCTGATAGCCGCATCAGTCCCTTTCTAAAGCTGTGGAAGTAACAAGGCACCTACAGGTGGCAGCTCCAGGGAGGGGGCCAAGGGCAGCTGCCTCAAGGTGTCCTCTCGCAAGGGCCAAACCCCCTCAATATGGCTCAGGGCTCCTTGGTAAACTTTGGTGCTTTCTGGAAATTCGCCTGGTGGTGGTCATTCAGTGGAGAAGACAGACAGGTCATCTCATGCTGTCCAGGCCACTGTGTCCCTCTGTCTGTCCTGGGAAGTACATTTGGTCCTGGCTCAGTGGTGCCTTCATAGCCTGGCTGTTTGTCCTTCTCAGCTTCTGGCTCAGGGCTGTTTTCAGGCCCCTGTCATCCTGTGTGTCACGAGGCCGGTCTCTTGCTCCAGCTCAGAGCCCCCTCCAGGCCACGCGCCCTAGGCCTCCTGGGGGAAGAAGCCAAGCTTGGCCAGTGACATTTCCTTCCTCAGCCTCATGATCTCCCAGAACATTGGTTCCGCTGGGGAGAGAAGAGGAGAAAGAGAGAGAGAGAGAGAGGCCGCACTCATGGTCACCTTAGGCAGTGGGCTACGACCCCTCTTCTGAATTTGGCAGCCCCTGTGTGACCAGACGCACATTGCTACATACTCTACAGTGATAGCGGGGCGAGAGAATGAGTCACTGGGACGGCTCTGTTGCCTAGTGACATGAATGCAGGCCCTGTCAGCCAGAAGAGCTGGACCCAGGTACCCATGCCAGTGGCAGGCCCCTTCTGCCGCTCTTCTCCCCATGGGACTCAGCCCTAAGGAAGATTAAAAAGGAACCCACAATCTTAACCCTTTCCCTGGAGGAGCCCCAGCGTCCCACCACCATTCAGGGCAGGTATCCCCTGAAGGCATCTGTCTACCCAGACCCTCCGGGCTCCTCCCTCTCCACCCACCCCCACCCTCGGCACTATCCCCTAAACCACCACCAGGGGGCGCTCACCGTCCTGCCGCACCAGGCCTTGCTGGATGTAGCGAATGTAGGTGAAGAAGTTGCACACGGCGGTGATCTGTGGGCAGAAGGCAGAGTGTGGCCTGATACCATAGCAGGGAGCCCCAGGGGAGTTAGCGATCCCTAACTCCACCAGTGTCCACGCATCGTCTGGAGGCCAGGGAGGCACCATTCTGGTAGCCAGCAGGAAGAACTATCACAGAGATGCCAAGCAGATGAGGACGGATTCTTTAGGGTAGGTGGGGACCTTACTGGTAGCCTGGCCAAGACAGGGCAGGGCAGGCCCCATCCACATGACGAGAAGGTCAGCTGATCTTGGCTGACAGGTGCCTTCTGAGCCCATACCCGCAGACCTCAGCCAATGACTGTCCACTGACACAGAGGGAACTCAAGGCCAGCCCTTGCCTGGTGGCACCAGCTCTGTACCCCAGTCCCTAGGGATCTGGCAAGGTGGCACAGTGTGGCTCCTTTCCTTGTGCCCATTCTGCTTCTTCTGCTCTCTCAAGAGTTACAGGAAACACAGTGAGACCAAAGGAGAATAGAAGAGGTACATAAAGGCACAATGCCTATGTGCCTCTGATCATATAAAATTGTATTTATAAAAATCAAGTCCAGGTAATGGAAATGAGAGGGGTTTGTTGCTGGGTTTTTTTTTTTTTTTTTTTTTTTTTGTGGGTCATGGGGCTTGAAGTCGGCCTGGGCACTGTCCCTGAGCCCTTCAACTTAAGGCTACCGCCCTACCCATGAGCCAAGCCCCACTTCCCATTTTCTAGAGGTTAACTGGAGATAAGATTCTCAGGTCCTTTTGTGCCCGGGCTGGCTTTGAACCTTGATCCTCAGATCTCAGCCTCCTGAGTAGCTAGGATTACAGGTGTGAGCCCAGCTTGCTGTTGTTTTGTTTTGTTTTGTTTGTTTTTTCATCTTGTTTGTTTCTTATCTCTCTTTGGGAGGGCACGAGGGGGACATAAAAATGGAGGGACAATAGGTAGAGAACTGCAGCACCAGTATTCACTAGACATTGTGTTGACAATGAGCTATACAATGTGTGGTTGGTGATAGATAGGAGGGAAAAACTGGGAAGGAAGGCTGACATTGACCAAAAGGAATATACTCTTTTTGTGGGGAGGGGAGGCAGTCCTGGGTCTTGAACCAGGCCTGGCCGCTGTCCCTGAGCTCTTCAGCTCAAGGTTACCACCCTACTCCTTGAGCCACAGTGCCACTTCCAGTTTTCCAGTGGTTAATTGGAAAGATGAATCTCACAGGCTTTTGTGCCCAGGCTGATCCTTAAATTTCAGCCTCCTGAATAGCTAGGATTATAGGTGTGAGCTAGTGTGTCCAGCCAGCTTTTTTTTTTTTAGTGATACTAAGGAATTGAACCCAGGACTTCTGCTAAGCCACATTCCCAGCCCAAGAATATATTCTTTATATGATTTATGTAACTGTAACTGATAAAAGCAAGGGCCAGGAGTTTGGCCCAGTGGTAGAGTGCTTGCCTAGCATGCACAAAGACCTGAGTTTGATTCTTCAGTACCACATACATAGAAAAAGTCAGAAGTTGCGTTGTGGCTTAAGTGGTAGAGCTCTAGCCTTGAGAAAGTCCAAGGACAGTGCTCAGGCTCTGAGCTCAAGCCCAGGACTGGAAAAAAAAAAAAAGATAAAAACAGCCGGGCGTGATGGCACACACCTGTAATCCTAGCTACTGAGGAAGCTGAGATCTGAGGTTTGCAGTTCAAAGTCAGCCCAGGCACTAAAGACAGAAAAACTCATCTCCAGTTAAACACTAGAAAACCGGAAGTGGTGCCATGGCTCAAGGGGTAGAGCAGTAGCCTTGAGCTGAAGAGCTCAGGGACAGCGCCCAGGCCCAGAGTTCAAGACCAAAAAAAAAAAAAGGAAGTAAGTAAGAATAGATGGAAGGAACGAAGGGAGGAACGAAGGAAGGAAGGAAGGAAGGAAGGGAGTTACAAGGAAGTCTGTAACTCCAGGCTGGCTGTAGGGTACTCTGCCCAGGCAGGGTGGGGGGTAAATAGCAGCTGGGTGCACAGGAGCCCCCATGCAACAGCTAGGGCTCTGAGGGAAGCACTCTCCATGTGTAAGGCACTGCAGGCCAAGATGCAAAGGCTGGACAGTGTGGGACTGAGCCCAGTGCTTCATGGGAAGGGAGAGGAGGGCAGGCTGGGGTGGGGTGGGGTCACTTCCGGCACCAGGTAGGTGGTGGGGACCTGTGGGAAGTGCAGGGACAGGGAGCGGTAAAGTGGTAGCATTTCCCGGGCCAAGGGTTCTTTGTCAACCCCTTGCCCCTGGATCTCTCTGCCCCATCAGACTCCCCAGCTTTGCTAGACACCAAGCCAGGATTAAGAGGAAGTTCTAGATGTAACTCTGCTCTGCCTAAGAATGGTGTGGGAGGGCTGGGAGCCTGGCCTAGTGGTAAAGCACTCACCTAGCATGCACAAAGATCTGGGTTTGATTCCTCGGTACCACATACATAGAAAAAGTCAGAAGTGGTGCTGTGGCTCAAGTGGTAGAGTGCTAGCCATGAGCAAAATGTGTCCAAGGACAGTGCTCAGGCCCTGAGTTCAAGCCCCAGGACTGGCAAAAAAAAAGAAAAGAAGAATGGTGTGGGTCCTTCTGAGGAGCTGTGCTGTGACTAGAGTCAAATGTGACTTGTGGCTCCTGAACAACAATCTATGGGACAAGCACTGCGGATCCTATGGCTGGAAGCCCCCAGATTGTACCCTGGGGTACACCTCTGACCTATCAAGAAAGGTCACGTGCAGGAAGTCTGTGCAGCCATTAGCAGCCGAGGTGGTCCCTACCCTACAAAGACCATATCCTGCAAGCATATGGCACTGAATTTGGCCGCATAAGCTCAGCCTGAACCACATGAGCTCAGAAAGGAATCCAGTCCTGCCTGACACCTGACTACAGCCTATGGAGTCGCTGAGTAAAACCCTACTCCTAGCCCAGGAGACAGGTGAGAGGGCCATTATGTCTAGAACAGCAAGTATGTCTAGAACATTATTATGCCAACCATGTAGCAATAGCAGAGTAAGACACCTGTCTCTGGCTGTGGTTCAAGTCTGTGTCTGCCCCTCTCTGAGCCAGAATCTCACACCCTGCAGATCTAGGAAGAGTCTTGAGTTGTGCTCCCAGGCCTGGAGACCCGAGAGTCACCAACCCTGGTGTGGTTCCAAACCATTACTTACCCTAGCCCGGGAAGATGGGGAGATGTAGTAGTGGCTCTCAGAGTCCCCTAGCCGGATGCGATGGCGGCAGGCGCGAGCCAGCCCACTCAGGGCACATGTGCTAGAAGGAGACAGAGGAGATGGTGGGAGCTGACCATGACTGTCCCCTCACTTCCCAGTTCACAGAGAGGAGACAGCAGCAAGAACAGGTACCCGAGAAGACCCAGCTCCCTTCCCACCCAGCTTCTGAAGGAGCCTACGGTCAGGCCACGTGGAAGAATACATCCAAGAGTCCCTGTGACAGACCTTAAACCCATTGCATCCAGACTTCTATTCTCCCCTCTTTTACTGGGGACTTCAGACCTGGCCACCTCTTTCTCCACCTATGTGGGAACTGAGGTGCTCAGCAAGCTGTAAATGGAGCCCCTCGCTAGCGCACAGCTTCCTGTCCACCAGCCCCACTAAGGACCACTGGATATTTATCGGCAGGAAGCACAGCCAACCATTGACCATCAGGGCCCAGAACTCTCGTAAGACAGAATGTGCTGTGCATGTGTGAACGAGAGAGAGAGTGAACACACATGCGCTAGGCTGGTCAACTCCCAGCCTCTCAGGACAGGGATTTCCACCAAAGGCCCACTCTTATTAGGTCTCTGCTTCATCAGGCTAAGTCACCTACCCAAGGGTCCTGGCCAGGCCTGAATGCCACAACACCTGCCCACCCTTGGCCCCACACCAGGACTCAGGAGCCCTGAGGCTCAGTCCACCTAATCCCCGAGCTAGCACTGAGCTCACCTGTTGCTGGAGCTGCCACACTCCATGGCCGCCACCTTCACTGCAGGCAGACTCTGAGAAGCAATGGGCTCGATGGTTAGCGTGTTGTCCTCCACGGCAGCCCGGACCAGGGTGGAGAGCTGTGGAGGACCAAGGAGAGAGGTGGGGTGGTGAGGACTAGGGTCCCTGGGGAGGGGGTGGTCCCTCCCCAGCCCCCCCCCCCGCCACCTCACCTCCTGCATGGTGAAGTCCAGGCAGGGGCCCACATCCTCTCGGTAGACCCTTTCCAGGAAGGGGCAGGTCTTGTCCAGGGTGGGCGATGCCCTCCAAGCCTGGAACTCTGCAAATAGGGTTGTGTCCACCTGGGGGGGGGGGTGAGGCAGGGGTGGGGACGGTCAAGGGGGAGGTTCAACATCAGCTTGGGAGAGGAGTTGGGGAGAGGCAGAAGGTCCAGCACACCGACAAGCCTGTGTGGCTGGCAGCCATGTAGGTGAGGACCGAGCGTTCCCATCTGTCCTTGGCACCGAGTTGACCACCCTCGAAGAGCTGGTTCACATTTCTTAGTGCTTCAAGATCCCAAAATTGAGCTGATGGCTCCTACCTGGAATCCTACCTACTCAGGAAGGAGGCCAAGACCTGAGGACTATGGTTCAAAGCCAACCCATGAAAGAAAGTCTCCGATTAACCACCAAAAAGCCAGATGTGGAGCTGTGATTCAAGTGGTAGAGTGAGCCAGCCAAAAAGCTCAGGGACAGAGTTCAGCCCTGAGTTCAAGCCTCAGAGACGAGCACCAAAAGGACTACTACTGATGATGATGATGATCAATACGATTTCAGAATTCTTGAACCCACACTGAGCCTGTAAGACTCCAGCGTTCAGATCCCTGCAGGTCAGGAGAGGCACATAGGTGTGCATAGAGGGACGTGCAGGCACACGCATGCGCATGCACGGAACACACCAGGGCTCCCTGCTATGTACTCGGAGGTAGAGAAGCCAGCCTTCCCTGGGCTGCATGCAGTGAGTGAAGCCCAGAGGAGAACAGAAAGGGAGGCCCCTGTCTGGAGCCATTACCTGTCGGGACAAGGAGGAAGAAGTAGTGGAAGTAGGGGCCGTGACTGGCTCCCCAGGCAGAAGCTGCCAGGCCGGCTCATAGGTGAGGTGGATGGCCTTGCTGGGAATGACACAGAGGAGCAGGGAGAGGAGAGGAGGAAGCCCAGGCTGGGCCAAGGGAAAAGACAGATGACAGACAGACAGACAGACAGACAGACAGGTGCACAGAGGTAGACAAGAAGGAGGAGCAGATATCAATTTCCAGTTGAAAGCTCAGGTCAGAAAGGGACAAAGGGGGGTGGTGGAGGGCGGGGCAGGGCTTGCTTATGTCTCCTGCAGAGAGCACTAAGCTGAATTCTGCCCAGTACTTCTCTCCAGTGCCCATGCAGTCCCCCCTGGCCCTGCCGTCAATGTCTTGGTAGTTCTTCTATGGTGTCAGGAGGCAAGGGTGTGATCTCACTTTCCCACTACCAGGCCAGGGGCAACAGAGATCTTGGAAATCAGGGGTGTCCAAAGTGGCCCAGGGCCTCAAGGCTAGGGTTACAGAGGACCCAGGAGGCCTCACAGCCTATGCCAAGCCTTCTGAGGCTAAGACAATGTCAGGGTCACACCCAGACTCTCATTTACACACTGGCCCCTACATGGAGTCAGCAGCAAGCAGTATCAGAGTAGCAGGGTGCTAAAGAGATGGAATGTCCTATCATCATAGCTCAGAGAGGTGCAAGGCAAGCTCTGGGCCACACAGCAAGGGGGATGCAGGATTCAGCTCTCACTGGCTTCTGATCTAGCTAACAGTAGGAGCCCTATCTTTATCCTATTACCCCCGCCCCCCGCTGGCCGGCCACCTCACCTCTTTGCCCTCCTTGTCTGGGGTGAGGGCACGTCCTGCAGTGGGGCACACGACAGGGCAGAGGGCATTGCTGGTACTCTTATGGCGTGAGTGACCCTTTCGGGGCCCGGTCTTGGTGGGGCTCAGCAGTTGGGGGTGTAGTTCACGGTTGGGAGAGGCTGGTGTAGACGTGATGACCAGAGTCTTCAAAGCTGTCACCTCTGCCTGTAGCATGTCAATCTGACAGGGACAGGAGGGCAGTCAACTTTAACTTAATGCCAGCCCATCCCCCCAGAGCAGCTGGTACCTAACCCTTCCCATGGCAGAGTTTAAGACAGGAACCAACATGTCCCATTTTACAGATAGGAAAACTGAGGCCATATATTGTGAGGAGGTTGGGAACAAGTGTCAGGGTCTCCTGCTGAGCATTCTGGGCTCTTCTTGGGTGAGGAACAGTCCTGGCCTCCTGGCAGGGGGCGGGGGGGGTGTCAAGCAGGCTCTGAGAGAGGAAGTTACTAGGAGTTTCTGCTTTGTTAAGGGGTTTGGGAGGAGGGAGAGGAAATGACACAGTGTGTCCTCAAATTCCCTGGAAGGCTCAGAAAAGTCTCTTGTGTTACAAGAGAAAACTGGAGTGGGGTGGGGGTGGTGAGATCTCAGACCCCTGGCCCGCCCTCCCTGGACCTGTGATGGGCTGGGTGAGAAGCTGTGATGACCAGTGATAGCCAGGCCAGGCGCCAGGCTGGAGCCCGTGGGCAGTGGTCTAGGGCAGACCTCACCTTGCCCCAGGCCTCCTTGAGCTGTTTTTCTGATGTAGCCTGTTTCATGTTGGCCTCCCGAACCATCTTGTGGGCTTCCTGGAAGACGGCAGCCTCGGTGAGTGGTCAGGAGTTGTTGAACACTTAGGCTACCCCTTCCCAGGCTCCCCTGCCCACCTGCCCACCGGGTGTACCTCAAACAGGCTGGCTGTCAGCTCCTCCAGCTCTTGCTCCAGCTGTTCACGCACCTTGTACAGCCGCTCACATTCCTCATCCTTCAGTTTCAGTTCCTGCGCAGGGGCGAAGGCCGTCAGCCCTGGGGACCCCCAGCCAAGCACGAGGGGGGAGGGGGCTGGGAACCAACTCTGCCCCACCCACAGGTGTCGTGTAGGAGGTTTTGAACTACCACCCTACTTCCTTAGTGTCGCAACACTTTGAACTACACCTTCTACTTAGCCCCCAACACAAGGGTAAAAAGCCTGCTTTGTCAGCCCATCAGAGCTTGGAGCTGAGTGGTTGTTTTCTTTCGCCTGTTCTAGGGCTTGAATTCAGGACCTAGAACGTTTGCTGAGCTTTTTTTGCTCAAAGCTACTGCCCTACCACTCGAGCCACACCTCTTCCAGCTTTTTGGGGTGGCTCATTGGAAATGAGAGTCACGAACATTCTGGGCTGGTTTCTAACCACAATCCTCAGATCTCAGCCTCCTAGAATTAACAGGCAAGAGCCACCCAGGCTGAACTGGGACCCCCTTTTTTTTTATAGGATTAGGAGGGAGCTCAATAGTTAAAGCAGGTAGCAAGCCTAGACCCTGGGGTCTAGGTCATTGTCAGTCACACAGCACAGACCCAGCGCGCAGTGGGTCTGGGTAAGTGTGCGTGAACTCCTGACCTCTTCCCTTGGCCACCTCAGCTCCATGGCTCCTCTTCACCGAGCACCCCCCCCATCCTACCCCCACCTTCTGGGCTTTGTGCAGCTCTTCCTTCAGGAACTCTGAGCCCTTCTCTCGGATCTCCACGGAGCTGCTGCGCAGGCGCAGCACGTCCAGCCGGGCAGCTGTAGGATCCTCCTCGCCTTGGGCCTTCTCCCCTGCAGTGGTCTCCACCAGGGCTCCTGGGGGTTCCCTGTGGCCCTTGCAGGGACCCACGCTCTGCCAGGAAACTGGAACAGCTGTGAGGGGTGGCGGGAGCCCCTCTTCTGGCTGGGGTGAACTGCAAGGCACGCAAACAAGGGCATCAGCAGATGAGAAAGCAGGAGTCTTGAGTTCCGCAGAACAGAGCAGGGATCAACCCAGGGCACTGTGCATCCGCCACGGGGGCCTCAGTTTGTCCATCTGTAAGATGGGGTCATTAAAGCTACCAAGGAGGTTGTCACAGGGGCTGAATGACCAGGCATGAGGCTGGGCTTAGGCACCTCTGCCAACCCCACTGCCAGCCTGAGACCTACAGCTGCTTGTGGTAATGATCCGTGTGCATTTATTAAACACCCATATGGGGCCGGGAGCATGGCCTAGTGGTAGAGTGCTTGCCTAGGATGCACGAAACTCTGGGTTCCATTCTCTGGTGCTGCATACACAGAAAAAGCCGGAAGTGGCACTGTAGCTCAAGTGGCAGAGCACTAGCATAGAGCAAAAAGTGTCTAAGGACAGAGCCCAGGCCCTGAGTTCAGTCCACAAGATTGGAAATAAAAATAAATAAACACACAGGTGACTGTAAATGCAATAATGCTGTATGTGTGTGCTGGTTTGGGGGCTGGAACTCTGGGCCTAGGCACTGCCATGGAGCTCTACCACTTGAACCACAGCTCCACTTCTGGCTTTCTGTGGTTAATTGGAGACAAGAGTCTTATAGACTTTTCTGCCCAGGCTAGCTTCAAACCACAGTCCTCTGATCTCAGTTTCCTGAGTAGCTAGGATTCCAGGCGTGAGCCACTCTGGCTAATTGGGGATAAGAACCTCATGGACTCTTCTGTTTAAGTTTGGCTTTGAACCTCAATCCTCAGAGATTTTAGCCTCTTTATTAGCGAGGATTGTAGGCACGACCTACCGGCACCCGACTCAGTGTCTCCACTTTTATCCACTGGGGACAGTCCTAATGATTATCACTGCCAAAATAGGCAGAAACCTTGGCACACAGGAGGCACTTATTGGGAGCAGCCTGCATTGATACAATTAATATAAATTTGTTGGCATACTTAACCTGACACACTGAATGCCAATGGGATAAGAGTAAATGCCGATGCAATCCCTTTCAGGGAGGACCAAAGAGGAAGCAAGAGGCCAGAGAAGCCAGCCCAATTCTGCAAATAGCCCAGGCAAAGAAGACCCACTTCCTGACACCCCCTCTCCCAGATTTGTAGGGAAACCATTTGCAATGGTTTCAGGCAAATAGCCCCTTCTCTCGGTCTCAGGATCCTTTCCTTTGAGACTCTGGTGACCATGTGAGGACACTGCTGCCCTCCATCTTTCCCCAGTACCCCCCCTCAACTTGAAAAGAGACCCTGGAAGAGGGAAGGGAGAGGAGAGCCCAGCCAGCAGTGATTTATGCCAAGGCAGCACCTCTAGATTTGCTCGCTCAGCAAAAGTCAGGGCTCCTGAGCCAGCAGCTTCTAGGCAGCAGGGACTGGGCCGGCTGATAGCAGGGAGGAGGGGAAGGAGGGGCTCTCAGATACTTGCACAGCAGGAGCACAAGGCCACAGAGATGTACTGAGCAGAATAGCTGAGGAGGAGGGGTGGGAGGCTGGGGGTCATCTCCTCTCCCTGTCCTTAGCATCACAGGAAGGTCACCAAGCAGCCAGCCTCTGAGCCTCAGTGTCCCTCTTGGTGGCACAAAGAGACTAATACTCAAGAGACCCCAGCAATGAGTCCCCTGTCAACGCTGTCCAGCTCTTGCCCTCTTCCCTAAAACTGGCCTGGTGTGTAGCCTGGCCCCCACTCCACCTCAGATGAATTAGGTGAGAACAGAAAGGCATCATTCTGCAAGGGATCTCTTCCAATATCTTGGTTGGAAGGAGGGGTCTTATTGGCACATGGTCTCGAAGGCTTGAGTGGCCTTTCCCCGGTGCAATGATGGCCCCGCAAGCTGGAGGATGGGCTCTGCTGTCACCCTGCCCTTGTCCCCGGTTCAATAGACAAGGGGCAGGAACTCAGGGAAGGGACGGGAAGGGCCATGCCTGGGGTCACACAGCTGGCCAGGGGCAGTGCTGAGAGGAGTCAGCCAGAGCTAGGCTTCCCGCCAAGTGGCCCAGCAGTGGGGTGAGTGCTGGAATCAGCACAGCAGCCTCCAGAGGCTCCTCCTTGGCTGCAGCAAGGAAATCTGACCCAATTATGGCCTGAATTGGCTCCTCAGACTTCTCTCAGGCCCAGAAACCACCTTTTCAGGAGGGAGGCTGGGACGGGGGAGGGGTGCAGGAGAGGAGATGAACCCCAGGGAATGACATCCTTAGAACCTGCGTTTCCCCTGTAGGGTGGGATGGAAACCTGCAGGGGGTGCTATAGGAACCAAATAAGATACACGGACCTGATGCAGTTATAACCACATCTGGTGGAGGAACCCTGGGTCCTGCAGGTGAAACCTCAGGCCCTGACGGCTCTGAAAGGTGTGCCCTGGAGACCCGGAGCCCACCCCATTTCCTCATGTAGGAGAGAACGGCCATGGGCATCACAGCACACCTGGACAGCTGCCCTCTTCTGGCCACTGAACAGCAACTACAAGTCAAGGGTCTGGGTGACCCACAAAGGATGACATAGGCCATGGTGAGGATCCCCTGATTTCCCACAGCCCTGGCCTAAGAGAACAAGACTATAAGCATTCCCTTCCAGCCCTAGAGACCAAGCTTTGTCCACCCGAGACCTGGCCCTCTGGGTTCAATGGACAACACTAAAGTTCTGGGCTGGAGATTTCATTTGCCCAGCAAGCTCTGGCTTCAGCCTACCGTTTAGTGGATGGGACTGTATTTTCCAGCCAGAGAACAGAGATCAGGAGACCTGAGACCAGATTTCCAGGACAGGGCCCCTGCCCTCAGTGAAAATGCCCCAAGCTCAAATCCTAATGGCAGGAAATACTCGCATAATAGGTCTCTGCAGCTATCAACTCCCCTCTGCCTGGACCAAGGATGGCAGGAGCAAGAAGGGCCTAGCCAGTGCATGGAGGAAAGCCCCAGGCACAGACCTCCCCCCCTCCAACTTCCGGGCTTGGAGGCCAACTCCTGTGACTCACAAAGTTCAGAGGAAGGAGGCGCTGACTGGGGCCCTCAGGCCCAGCCAAGTCAGAGTCTCCCATCTTCCATGCACAGCCACCTTCTAGGTCTGAAGCCTAAAACCCTGGGTGTGAATGCCCAGGCACAGGGCAGATCCAGCCTACAGCTGAGGTGCTTCTGCCCAGCCGTCTGCTCCTCCTGGTCCCTGGTCCCTACAAGAATGGTGTACTGTGTCTAGAATAAAGTGCAGAGGCTCCCAGGATCTGTTCAGGAGTGATTCAAGAGTCAAGATCAGAGACAACCAGATGTGGTGACTCAGACCTATAACCCCAGCCACTCACGAGACTGAGATTTGAAGCCAGCAGGCACCAAAAAGTCCATGATACTTCATCTCCAAAAGAATCAGCAAAAATCTGGAGTGGAGATGTGGTTCAAGTAGTTAAGACTAGTTGAGCAAGGAAGGTCCTGAGTTCCAGACCCAGTTTAAAAAAAAAATCAACGGGGGAAAACAAGATGAGGGGTGGGGGAGGGGGGAAGGGAAATGGGGACCATGACATGTGAAAGGGTATCATTGTGTGGGAATTAAGGCACCATTTATCTGGCAAATATCATGTAACCCTTCTATTAATTACAATAAAAAATATATTTAAAAAAATCAAAGCTGAGTACTGACGGTTCGTGCCTCTAATTCTGATTATCTGAAGCTCCCAGGCAGGAAAGTCCCTGTGACTCTTACCTCCAATTAACCACCTTAAAAAAAAAAGCTGGAAGTAGCTGGGCTCCCATAGCTGACCATCCCTGTAACCCTAGCTACCCAGGAAGCTGAGATCTGAGGAACAAGGCGGGAAGTTAGCTCCAGGAGGAGGAAACTCTAGGAGACTCTTATCTCCAATTACCTTCCAAAGAGCAGGAAGTAGAGCAGTGGCTCAAGAGATAGAGCAATAGCCTTGAGCACAGAACCTCAGGAACAGCATTCAAGGCCAGAGTTCAAGCTCCAGGACTGGCACAAACCAACAAAAATCAGGGCAGGTGGAGGTAACTAGTGCCTGGGTTCTGGAATAAACTCCTGCAGCCAGAGCTCCTCAGCTCGTATAAGGAGAGGCTCCATGAAGCCACTTCACTAGGAAAGCCTATCAGCAAAATAAGCAGCACTCCCACTTGTAGTAAGTGTGTCCAAAGGGGTCTCAGAAAATCTCTTGTGTCCAGGCTTCCTAGCCAGAAAGCTCTATCCATAGAAAGGACCAAGTCTTTAGGCCCAAAGCCACAAGCACCCAGGATTTCCAGGCTCTAGGTCAAGTTTATGGCCACCTACTATTCTGCCTACACAGTCTCATCATATAGGGACAGCACAGTAAGGACACATACGCCCACCACCCCCCCCCCGTCCCACCCTCCAGCCTAGTTTCAATGACAAGGCATGGAAGGACCAGAGAGGGTTGGTAACTTGGCAACATAGCAAGGGAGTGGCAGATGGGGAAATGAACCCAGAACATGTCACAGGACTTGTTCCTAAGAATGAATAAACGATGGTTTCAGAGAAGGCAGGATGTAGTGGAGAAGTGTACGGCCCTGCATCCCCAAGTGTATGTGTTAGGGGCAGGCTGTGGTTACAGCCAGGCAAGCCTGGGCTGGGAGGGAACCTCCAGACCCTGCCTGGGAACTGTGGAAGGGCCAGGAGGCAGATAAAGGGGCTGGGGGGAAAATACAGTACAGTAATTGATTGAGAGCATTAAAAGCCCAGGACAGGATGAATGGGAACAGCGGAACCCAGGCTGGCAAGGAGGAAGTGGGAGGGGGTCCACTGGGAAGTGAAAGGGGGCAGCGAGAGCTTTCTGGAAGCTGCTCCTGCTGTGGACAGTGACAGCTGTTGGGAGGGGCCAGCTTAAGGGAACAGCTCCTCCAGAGGCTTGGGCTAAGGGTGACTAGGACAGGGTTTTGGTGAAAGGAAGAAGAGGAGGTGAACGGAAGAACAGGTGGAGAAAGTGGCTAAGACAAGACTTTCTCCATGGCCTCCAGCCTGACAGCCCAAGCCCAGCCTGGAGGGCAATCAGGGCTTCAGCTCAGAATCAGGAGCTAGAGCCCTGCGGGGTGGCTGCGAGTCTAGCTTTCTTTTGCTCAGGGCCCAACACTCAGCTCAAACCTCACATCCACTGAGCAAGTTCCTATGCATCTCATCTAAGAATTGAGGCAGGCGCTAGTGACTCATGCCTAGAATCCTAGCTAATCAGAAAACTTAATATCCGAGGATTATTGAGGGAAGCCAGCTGGGCAGACAATCTGAAAGACTCATCAACTCACCAGCAAAAAGCCAAAATGGGGATGTAGTGCATGTGGTAGAATGCCAGCCTTAAGCAAGAAAAGGGTAAGAAGAGTGTTAGGTCTCAAGTTCAAGCCCCAACATCAGTACACACACACACACACACACACACCAAGTGGACACATCCCAGACCTGTCATCCAGAATATTATCTACAGTGTGACTACTCTGTGCCATTCACCACACCAGCTCTGATCCTTCCCAAGGGCACCAGGCAGATACCAGGGAAGCTTCCCTGGTCCCCCACATGTAAGCATGACTGAGACAAGATCTCCCTCCCTGTGGTGGCAGGGAAGGATGGACAGGCAGGTAGATGGGAGACACATAGGACTTCCTTCCAGGAGAGAGTCCTGCCTGCTGGCCCTGGAGCCATGCACAGCAATGTCTTATGGCCACTCCGTGGAAAAGAGTCAGCCCGGAATTCAGACCGGGGCCTCTGTTGACCAAGTCCCAAGAGCCTAGTTCTGTTAGATGTGGCCAGCCTCGCCCTAGAGTGGGGGGGGGGATGAGAGAGGGCCTTAAGTAAGACTGAGCTCAGAGTTCAAGGAACAACCCCCCTCCCCTTTCTTCCTCCCTTCCCCCTACACACTGCAACCACTTCTGGTCATCCCCAGGATAGCAGCCCGAAGTCCAAGGATGGGCCTGGGATTAGGGGCTCGCCATTAACCATCACCCAAGCCAGATACCTCAGAGTTCATCTTTCAGACCAGGACACCAAGTCTCAGAAATACCAGATGGCTTAGGCAGGATTCCCCAAATCCCTAGTCTAGAATGAAAAGCCTACTAAGACATATCATGTATAATAATTATATTTTTTGCCAGTCCTGGGACTTGAATAAGGGCCTGGACACTGTCCTTGGGCTTTCTCAAGGCTAGCGCTGAGCCACAGCACCACTTCTGGCTTTTTCTGTGTATGTAGTACCAAGGAATCGAACCCAGGGCTTCATGCATGCTAGGCAAGCACTCTACCACTAAGCCACACTCCTGGTCCTAACATCATAATTATTATATATTATATATAATTTATTTACTTTTTGTGCGTGTCAAGCTGTGGGGTTTGAATTCAGGGCCTGGGCTTCTCTGGTCAAGATCACTCTATCACTTTGAACCACAGCACTACTTCCAGTTTTCTTGTGGTTAACTGAAGATAAAGCGTTTCACAGATTTTTCTGCCCTGGCTGGCTTTGAACCACAATCCTCACATCTCAGCAGAGATGTAGCAGAGTAGCAGAGTTATGGGTGTGCGCGCCTGGGTCCTGGCTAATTAGATATATGTTTCCCCTTCTCTCCAACATTGTCATGAGTGCCCAGAGGTCACAAACACAGGCCACTTAGAGTAACCAGGGAAAGTTGAAATCTGAGCAAATTCCCAATCACTTGCTGGGGGAGTTGCACTTCTAAACCCCCAGTGGGAGCTGGCAGCCTGGGTCCTGATCCTCAAGTCTCTGCCTCTATGTCCACACGAGGAGGTTCATACAGCGTCCCAGTGACCCCCAAACTCTGGCTCTCCCCCTCAGTGACCTCCTTCTGCCCCGCCGGCTGTCCACCTGCATCCATGAAGTCCCTGCCGTGTGCGCTGTGCCCCACGCCACCCGGGGTTTGTGAGGCTTACTTTTCCCAGAAGGGCGGTTGGAATTTGGCAGCAAGTCCCTGTCCAGGCCTTTGAGACCCTTAGCCCGGGGCATCCCCTCGTCCTCCCGCTGCCAGGCTTCTCTCCCCGGAAGGAAGGATGACTCCCAGCTCGAGGGAAGCTGCGCTTTTGAAGGGTCACCCAGCAGATCAGCAGTCACGTTTCTACCTCATTCTCCCTAACCGAGGCTTCTTCCATACTGAAGTTGATCCTGGAACAGTGAAGCCTAAAAGCAGGGACACGGATTCCCCTCCGCCACCACCCAGACGTCTCCAGGTCCCCCACGCGCACCCCCGCCACACCTGCCCTCCAAGTTCCAACCAAGGCGGGCTGGGCGTCCAGGCTCTCCGCCCTCGGCGCCCCAGCCCCGGGCCACCTGCCCAGGCCCCCGGGACCCTCCCTCGCCACCACTCGCCCGTCCAGCCCCGCGCCCCAGCCGCCCGGCCCGGGCGTGCGCCTCCAGGGCAGGCAGGGCTTGACCAACTCCGCCAAACACCCCCGTCCGCATCCCTGACCCCGCGGGACTCACAACCCTGACAACCCCGTCACAGCGACCGGTGCCCGCCACAGACCCGCCCCCCGGGGCTGCGGGGCCCCGTGCGCCCCTCCGGCCCCTGCCACCAGCCTGCCAGCGACCTTGGGGGGGGCCGTCCCGCTCCCCCCGCCGCGCGGGCCCGGGGGGCGGGCTGCCGGGTGTCCCTCGGCCGGGTGCGCCCCCGCTCCACTTTGGGGTGCACCCACCACCCCCGCCCCGGCGACGGCGCCCGCCCGGCGTCCTCCCGCCATCACGCGCCGCGCCGCCGCAGCCCGGGCTGGACCCGAGCCCCGCGGCCCTCGCCCGGCGGCGCGTGCCGACCTACCCGCTCCACATCCCGGCGCCTCGGGGCGCCGCCGGGACGCAGAGAGCTCAGCCAAGTCCGCCTCGGGCCGCCGCGGCTGCGGGCTACCCCGCCACGCGCCAGCCCCGCCTGCAGCCTGTCCGTCCGTCCGTCTGTCCGTCCCTCAGTCCGTGTCCGTCCTCGGCCGCCTCAGCCGGGATCCCCGGCCCCGCCCCGCCCCGCCCGCTGCCCCCGGGGCCGGTCACGTGGTCAGGGGCGGCCCCAGGACACGTGCGCAGCCCCGCCCCTCCGCGGAGCCCACCCGCCTCCCGCCCGCTGGGGTGGGGGGGGGGATCCCGTCCCGCAGCCCCAGGGGCTCCGCCGTCCCCTCCGCTGTCCACTCCAATGTCACCCTCCGCCCGCCCAGGGCCAGGCTGCTCCAGATCCCTCCAGGGCTCCCCCACTGTCTCACCTGCAGGCGCCACTCCAGGCCAGCAGAGCCCCTCCCGGTCCTGTACTCCCACCCCAGCCCCCTGCCTCCATCCCTGGGAGGACAGGGCAGACCCCCCAGGCAACTTTTCTCAGTGCCACTCTTTTTCAGTCCTGCTTTCCGTCATCTACCCTCTGTCCAAGAGCTCCCCAACACACCACGGGTAAAGCCACACCACTCCCAGTCCCTTTGCGGACCCCCATCCCCCATCCTGGGCCTGACCACCCCCCCCCTAGCGTCCCATCCCCCATCCTGGGCCTGACCACCCCCCCCCCCCAGCCTCCAGTTCTGCCTGGGGCAGAATCTAGTCAGAGCATTACCACCTCTCTTCCCAGCTGCCAGGGCAGTGGCTCCGCCTGCAGAACCCCACCCCACTCCCTAAACACCTGGAAGTTTAGCAGGACAAACCAGAATACATCTTACCCATGCACTCTTCCATTCACTCAACTTCCTACTCTAATCACAATCTTAGGGGACAAATTCGGGCCTAGACCTACCTGGGTCTCCAATATGGCTTTTCTTCTTTCATGTGTGCTCTGGGCCCTGGTCTTGAACTCAGAGCCTAGGCACTGTCCCTGAACTTGTTTCAAGGCTAGCATTCTACCACTTGAGGCACAGTTCTACTTCTGGCTTTTTTCAGTCTTGGGCTTGGGCTCAGGGCATGAACCCTGTCCTTGGACTTTCTCAAGGCTAGAGCTCTACCATTTGAGCCTCAGCACCACTTCCAGTTTTTTTCTATGTATGTGGAACCGAGAAATCGAACCCAGGTATTCGTGCATGCTAGGCAAGCATTCTACCATTAGGCCAAACTCCAGGCCCCTACTTCTGGCTTTTTGGTGGCTAATTAAGATAAAAGTCTAACCCAGGCACAGTAGCTCACACCCGTAATCCTAGCTACTCAGGAGGCGGAGATCTGAGGATTACAGTTCAAAGCCAGCCGGGGCACTAAAAAAATCCATGAGACTCATCTCCAGATAACCACCAGAAAAATGGAAGTGGTGCTGAGGCTCAACATGGTAGAAAGCTAGCCTTGAGCTGAAGTGCTCAGGGACAGGGCCCAGGCCTAGAGTTCCAGCCCCATGACCAGTACCACCACCACCAACAGCAACAAACAAAGCCTAAGAGTCTCGCAGATTTTCCTGGATGGCGTCAACAGGCATGAGCCACCAGCTTCAGGCCCTTGTAAAGGGGGCCTCGGTGTGTCTTTCCCTAGTGGGCCTAGCTAGACACCCACATTCAGAACTTGGGGAGCAAAGGCCCAACTGACTTAGCCTGGGTCTCCTGTATCTTTCACTCTGCTCAGTAATTATTTTCTAGACTTAGGGCTTCCAGCCTCTCCTTGGAAGGGTGCTCCTTTCTGTCCTCTCCTGAGTCTGGCCCAAATCAAATGTCAACATGTGTTTGTTGACTTGAATCCTCCCTTAGCTAAGCCTTGAACAATCCCAGCCTTCCTGACCTTACTCTCTCCAGGAGGCTGAGGGTGATGATAAAGGACAAGGCCCTTACCCTCCAAGTCTTTTTGAAAACAGGGAGCAAAGATACACTGTGGCACGTAGACTCAAGGGAGGTAAAGGGTGGAAGGGGGGGTCCAGCCAGAGCCTGCAGCCCCCAAGGAAGAGTCCTGAGCCTGGGAGGGAGCCGACTGGCTGGAGAGGCCCTTGAGGAAAGCCTCAGAGGACAAGTGTGTGGTCACCACCGGACAAACATTGACATCCGATTGCTAGCCCAAAATATCCTGTCATCCGTGCATCCAGCTACTATGGCTCCTCCCTGCCGCACAATGTCACATCACCTTACTGTGAATCGATGGGCTCAGGGAAGTGAAGGAACCTGTCTAACGTCACACAGCCAGGGGTGGTGAGGTGGAGTCTCCTTTCATGTTGGTCCAAAAGACAAATTAGCAGCCAGAAGGTCCTCTGGGGTGTTGCAACCACCAGCTGGCCAGCCAGCCAGCTCACAGAGGGCTGCCTCCCAGGTGTTTGGCCTAACATGTGGAGAAACAGGCCCTGTTCAGCTTCTTTTTTTTTTTTCTACACCCCCCCTCCCCCGGCCATCTTGTCCTCAGCCTGTCACCCTTACTCACAGATCTTTGACTAGAGAAGCAGAAGACCATCAATCTAGATGATTGTGGACTTACAGAGCTGAGATGGTTCTCAGCTCCCTGTGTCACCCAGAATGAAATATTTCGTTTTTGTGCCAGTTGTGGGGCTTGAACTCAGAGCCTGGGCACTGTTCTAAGCATCTTTTACTCAAGGCTAGGGCTCTACTACTTGAGCCATGGCTCCAGTTCTGCCTCTTTGAGGGCAGCCTATTGGAGTCTCACAGACTTTTCTACCCAGGCAGGCTTTGAACTGTGATCTTCACATCTTAGCTATGTAGTCTCTTGAATAGCCAGGATTGCAGGCAGGAACCAACAGCAGGAGAGGTGTATTGCCCTCCCTGAGTGGCAGCTCCCACTTCTGTGTCACCATGGAGTTGGACGATATGGTCAGAGGCATCCCTCTTTTGGTGCTGGCCCTGCATGGGGCGCCTGAACTGCCTCCCAGTTCCATCTAATGGGCCGTCCAGAGCTCCCCCTCTGCCCCTCTTACAGAGAAATGACAGCCGGGTCCCAGCTCACCTGCCTGTAGTCCAGGGCTCCTCTCCCAAGTTCCTTGTCTGTGCGGGGCCTGATGGGGCATAACGGACAACCCCTGAGCGCATGGCCAGGTACACGGGACATGTCCCCCTGGCCGGGCACTGCCTGGGCTCCTCAGTGGGGTCCATGCCCTGGACGGGGCCGCACAGAGGGCCCCTCTAGAGATGGCTGGGAGGGCAGATGGTGAAGGCTGCTCCCACCCCCCGCTGAGCCTCACACTAACCTTTGCAATCTCTCAGGCCCAGCTGCCCCGGAGGGTGGGGCCCTCACAGCTGGGCCTGTATCTCCTCAAGTCATAATTATTAACTCTTGGGCCCCAACTCAGGCCTCCTTCTTAGGTTCCAGGACAGAGAAGGTTAAACACCTGGAGGGGAGGGGAGCAGCCTTCCCTTCAAGCCTAAGACACCAGACTTCCACTGGGCCCAGCAGGGAGCTACCTCTCCCCTCTCCTCCTCTGCCCGCAGGCTGTACAGAGCCTGTGTCACCACTGGTGGCTGCATGGCATGGCCACTCTAGGCCTCCTCTTAAAACTTTTACATACGTGCCTGTGCCTAAATCCCATCTACCTTCTACTCCCTCTATGTGTGTGTGCACATGTGTGTGCCAGTACTGGGGCTTAAACTCAAGGCACAAGGTTCTGTTCCTGAGCTTTTTTTTTTCTCTCAAGGCTAGTGCTCTACCACTCGAACCACAGCTCCACCTTCAACTTTTTGTTGGTTAATTGGACGTAAAAGTTTTACGAACTTTCCTGTCTAGATGAGCTTCAAACTGTGATCCTCAGATCTCAGCTTTTGAATAGCATGAATTACAAATGTGACCCATCCGTGCCTAGCTCAAACCACTCTTTCTCTACACAGGATATACAGATGCTATCTTATTTACCTCGTTCTCCCTCTCTCTCCTTCCCTTCCTTCCTTCCTTTCTTTTCTTCGATCTTCCTGCTTTCTTTTTGTGCTGGTACTAGAGCTTGAACACAGAGCTAGATACTGCCCCTTAGCCTTTTCCTCTCACAACAGATGCTTTGCCACTTGAGCCACGCCTCTACTTCTGGCTTTCTGGTGGTTAACTGGATATAAGAGTCTCACTTTGAACCTCAGTCCTCAGATCTCTGCCTCCCAAGAAGCTACGATTACAAGCCCAGGGCTAAAAGGTGGTCCCTACCCCCACGCTAAGCCTTGGCTGTGTTACCCTGATATGTTACTTAACCTCTCTGGGGAGTTAAATGACCACACTTCTCCATGACACTTTGAAGATGGTCACCGTTGTGGGGTGTGAACAAAGCTCCCCTTCCCCTCCTCTCTCCATGCCCCCCTCCCCTCTTGCCATGCTCTCTGGAGAGAGCAACAAGTCCCCGCCATCACAGCACCCCACCCAGCCCGCAGATAACAGTATCTCTTGCTTCCTCACTCTGCTTTGGGCTGCAAAGTTCTCTCAACCTAATGTAAACCAGATGCTGGCCTTCCTTTCCTGGCGGAGAATTTTCCGTAGCCTGCTCCCACCCCCTTCCTGTTTTTGCTCCTCACTCACCCCCTGTTAAATTCTCCCGTGCCCCCACCTTCCTCTGTGGGGCAACCTTGGCCCCACCTGGAAACTATTAAGGCAAAACAGGATGTGTGGCAGAGAGGGAGCATCTCCTGTCCCCCCAAATCTCAGGAGGACCAGGGGCTCAGCCTGGCTGGGGGCAGAAAGCACATAGTTTCTGATGCCTCCCTGCTTGGGAAACTGAGTCAAAGTTGCTACTCTCTGATGCAGCTCACACTGGATGCCAGTTATAAGGACCATGTACTGGGCTGGGACTTGAGGAAAAAAGCCAGAAAAGTCCCGATCGTCCTCTCATGTCATAGAGGAGGAAACTGGGGGTCATTGAAAAATGGGTTTTCCCTGCAAGGCAGCTAGGCCAGCCTGGGCTCAGAGTCCCTCTGGGGCCTGCTATCTCCTAGTCAGTCATTCCTGCCCTCCCCCTCCTCCATGGAGCCCAGCCTGGTCACGAGGGGAGGCTGTGAGCCGCCCTCACCCTTCAGCTTGCCAGCCTGCCCACAGCTCTGACCCCTCCCAGTGGGCAGGAGAGGTGGGCCAGATAGCTGCGCACACCTGGCTGAGCTTCCCTGGCTCTTCCCTGGCAGGAACCGGCGCTTTGAGGAAAGCCTGAGGGGTGTGTGTGTGTGTGTGTGTGTGTGTGTGTGTGTGTGTGCGCGCGCGCGCGCACACATGCATACCTGTCTGCCTGTCTTTTTCCTATTGGTCTGTCCTCTCATACAGGGCACCCATTTTGAGCTGCCAGGCTTGGCTTGTCCACGGAAGAGTTCCCTCCTCCCCCATTTTCATTAAAACAACAGCCCCTGCTCCTGACAGCCCCTCCGGTGGCCCCTCCCTCCTCCAGCTGTGCAGAGAGTTTGGACAAACGGCTGGAATGTTTTGCAACCAGAATTCTCGCTGGATCTCCTCACTCAGATTCCAGGAGGGAGGAGGAAGCCGGAGAAGGATGGCTGGCTCCAGGAGGAGGAACCGGACTCCAGAGGTCAAATGTAGGTCTGAAGGCCACCCAGGTGCCCCAGCCCATACCAAGACCCTGACCTGCTTGTCTCTGCTCCTGCTCCTGGTAAAGGCACTGGAGTTGGGTCCAGCTCTGAGGAGGGGGGAGGGAAGGGCAGGACGGAGGAGGAGGAGACAGCCAAAGGGTGTCAGAGATTTGGTCTGGCCAATGTGATGCCGTCAGGCCCCAGGGACAATCTGAGCTCAGGGAAGGGCTGGGCCTAGTGCTTGGAGAATGCTAAGAATGCCATCTGTCCTTGCTGTCCCCTCCACGCCCCCACTCTCCAGATACAGAGAATGGGGTCCCCAGCACCTCTCTGCAGCATTCTCCAGAGGACACCCTGGTTGTAGAGCTGAAACCAGGCCTGCAGCATGCCAAATGCACTCTTCTCACTGTCCAGGAAGCCGCACCCTCCCCCCCATCTCCCCCCCAATCATCTGCCTGATTCTTCCTCCAACAACACAAGCAAAATAACACGTATGAGCTTACTCTAAGTTCATGAAAAACGTGTGACATGGGCATGTGCACACACACCACATGCACCATTAACACCACACTACAACCCCCCCTACACACACACACACACCGACAATATGTTGCATCAGTCTCCTTGAGGACCTCGAGAGAGCGCTTTCTTTGGGCCAGCTGCTCAAAACTCCCCTCTCTCTAGTTCTTTCCCTCCCCCTCCCCCCCAAAGTATAGATCAAAGTATATGAATGTTGGTTTGCGCCTCAGTTTACCGAATTTCACATGGTGCAGATGAGGTGCTGCTAACTTTCACGTCTATAATCCTAGCTACTCAGGAGGCTGAGATCTGAAGATCACAGTTTGAAGCCAGCCTGGGAAGGAAAACCCGTGAGACTCTTATTTCCAATTAACAGCAAAAACTCAGAAAGGAAGCTATGGCTGAAGTGTTAAAGTGCTAGCTTTGAGAGGAAAAGCTGAAAGAATACAAAGCCCACTGGGAGCTGGGAGGCATGCCTGTCAGCTACTCAGGAAGCTGAGATCTGAGGATCATGGTTCAGATAAGCAGGAAAGTCTGTGAGACTTTCCAATTAACTACAAAAGGCTGAAGTGCAGCTGTGGTTCAAGTTGTAGAGTGCTAGCCTTCAGCACAAAAGCTCAGGGACAGCAACCCAGGCTCTGAGTTCAAGTCCCAATATTGGCACAAAATACAATGAAACTGGGGAGGATGCTCTATGTTTCATATTGTGGGGTGTTGCTGGCGTGAGATGAAGGATAATCTCATGAGGAGACAAAGGAAGAGAAAGGGGGTGGTCAGAGTCCTAGGGGGGTGGGACTAGGGTGGGTTGACGAGGTGAAAACCTGTCCAGCATGCTGGCTCAGTCACTCACTGGAAGTGAGAGTCAGACAGACCATCAGGGCAGACACAGAGACAGCCACCAGGAAGCTAGAAACCACCCGGCGGCCCAGATGACAAAGTCATGGCCATGACCACACAGACATCAGCCAATGAGTGAAGGTGAGCGGAGATCCAGTTCCAGGTGTGTCTAACTCCAAAGCTCATTTTCTTTGCCTTTCCAAAAGTAAGTCCCTCCCCCCGCCCCACCCCATCTGGAACTCAGCGACTCTCATTCTTGTTCTGCTTTCGGGCTTAAGTTTGGTGTTCTACCACTTGAACCATACCTTCATTTCTGGCTAGTCATTTGTTTTGCTCAGGCTGGCTCTGAATGGTAATCTTCAAATCTCAGCTTCATGATTAGCTAGGATTACGGGCATAAGCCTGAGTGTCTCTAGAGAAACTAAGGCTCGAGGCAAGATATAAAGCTCTGTTTAGAAGTGGAGGATAGGCTTTGTGGCTGGGGGGCCAACAGAACAAAGTGGACATATGCACAGAGAAGCAAACCTTCACTCTACCCAGAGCTTAGCCTCTAGGGAGAGAAAAAAAAAAATAGAAAAGAAAAGAAAGGCTGGGAAGGTAGGTTCAGCCTGAGAGCCTTGCAGGCCAAGTTAAGGAATTTGGACTTTATTCTAAAGGCTGGAAGGAGACAGTTAAACATTTTTTAGCAGTACAGGAGAATGACCAGAGTCCTGCTAAGGGCAACATACACAAAAAATAGACACAAACATTTGCTTATCTCATATCCTGTAAGAGAAAGACTTTCTAAACTTGGAAGTGATAAAAGATCGCCACAGAAAAGAATCAATAGGTGTGTGTGCGTGTGCGTGTGAGCGCATGCTCACACTTGTGCCAGTCCTGGGGCTTGCCCTCAGGGTTTGAGAGCAGTTCCTGAGCTTTTTTTGCTCAAAGCTAGCTCTCTATGACTTGAGCCACAGACTACTACTAGGTTTTTTTTTTTTTTGGTGGTTAAGTGGAGCTAAAAGTTTCATGGACTTTTCTGCCAGGGCTGGTTTTAAAACCTCTGTCCTCAGATCTCAGCCCTTTGAGTTACTAGAATTATAGGTGTGAGCCAATGGTACTCAGCTAAGAATCAAGACATTAGTTGACAAAAAAAAACTTCTTTATATTCTTCCCATTATCCGTGGGGAGAAAAAAAAATCCAAATTACAAGCAAGTAAGAAAAACACTTTTACCAATGGCAAAGTGACATCTTTAACAAAGAACTCATGAAAAGCCAGGTGTCAAGAACCTAAAAAAATAATTCACCTAGGGCCGGGAGTTTGGCCTAGTGGTTAAAGTGCTTGCCTAGCATGCACATGGGTTCGATTCCTTGGTTCCACATACATAGCAAAAAGCCGGAAGTGGTGCTGAGGCTCAAGTGGTAGAGCTCTAGCCTTGAGAAAGTCCAAGGACAATGCTCAGGCCCTGAGCTCAAGCCCAGGACTGGCAAAAAAAAAAAAAATAATAATAATAATTCACCTAACCAGGTGTGGCTGGGAGGCTGAGGCAAGAGGATCAAGAGTCCCAGGCAGTTAGTAGCCAGTAACTGACGCCCGCAACCTCAGCTCCTCCAGAGATGGAGATCTGAGGATCTTTGTTTAAAGTCAGCCCAAGCAGGAAAGTCAGTGACTTTCTTTAATTAATCACCAAAAAGCTGGAAATGAAGGTGTGGACCAAGTGGTAGTGCGCCAGCCTTGAACAACAACAAAAAAGTTAAGGGACACTGCCCAGACCCTGAGTTCAAGCTCTAGTACAAGCACAAAAACAAAACAAAAACACAGGAAGTTTGGCCTAGTGGTAGAGTGCTTGCCTAGCACGCACAAAGACCTGGGTTCAATTCCTCAGTACCACATATATAGAAAATTCAGAAATGGTGCTGTGGCTCCAGTGGTAGAGCTCTAGCCTTAGCCGGGCTATAATCCTAGCTACTCAGGAGGCTGAGATCTGAGGGTCAAGGTTCAAAGCCAGCCCCGACACAAAAGGACCTGAGATTCTTATCTCCAGAAAACGGGAAGTAGGGCAGACTCAAAGGTAGGGCGGTAGCCTTGAGCTGAAGAGCTCAGGGACAGCGCCCAGTCCGAGTTCAAGCCCCGTGACCCACCAAAAAAAAAAAAAAAAAGAGCTCTAGCCTTAAGGAAAGCCCAAAGCCCAAGGACAGTGCTCAGGCCCTGAGTTTAAGCCTCAGGACTGGCCAAAAAATAAATAGAACAGGAAGGAGAAAGGAGAGAAGAAAGGAAGGAAGGGAGGGAGGGAGGGAGGGAGGGAGGGAGGGAGGGAGGGAGGGAGGGAGGGAGGGAGGGAGGGAAGGTATGATGGAATTCATCACTGCTGAACCTAGCGAGACCCTGTCTCAAAACCAACAAACAAACAGAACAAACAGGGTTGGGAGTTTGGTCTAGTGGTAGAGAGCTTGCCTAGCATACATGAAACCCTAGGTTCAATTCCTTGGTACCACATGCACAGGGGAAAACCAAAAAACATAAAATAGCAGAAACAATGAACAAATATCAGAGAGAGGTTGCCTTTTTTTTTTTTTTTTTTTGAGTCCTGGTTGGCTACCAAGATCTCCAAGGCATTCCTTTATTCCTGGAGGAAAGTGAGGAAAAGCCTAAAGCTGGTCTGGGGATGGATCTGGAGCCCGGACCCTCCAGAGAACTGAAATCTTCCATATTGGTGGCACTTCCTGGCAACCAGCAGAAAGAGATGTAATCTATTTTTGGAGGGAAGTGTCCAATTTATGTATGAAGTATTCCCATTGGCTAGTATTGGGGCAACAATTTATGTATGAAGAAGTATTCCTAGTGGCTAGTATTGGGGCAAGCAGCTCACCATCAAAGACCACCAGCACCTAAAGCCTCTCACCATGAGCACAAGAGACAGAAGAGGCAACACCACAGATGTGGATGCTGCAGGAAGGCAGATGTTAGATTACAAGGTGCACCGCAAGCAGGCGTTAGACTACAGGATGCCACAGTAGGAAGGCTAGCTATCAAAGTAAGATCCATAAGCAACAAAGTTATCAGGGAGCATCAAGATTATTATTATTATTATTATTATTATTATTATTATTATTTTGCCAGTCCTGGGCTTGGGCTCAGGGCCTGAGCACTGTCCTTGGACTTTCTCAAGGCTAGAGCTCTACCACTTGAGCCTCAGCACCACTTCCGGCTTTTTTCTATGTATGTGGTACCGAGGAATCGAACCCGGGTCTTCATGCATGCTAGGCAAGCACTCTACCACTAGGCCAAACTCCCGGCCCCTCAAGATTATTTCTTGTGCCAGCACTGGGGCCTGAACTCAGGACCTCATGCTCTTGCTTTGCTTTTTAGCTCCAGGCTGGTGCTTAATCACCTGAGCCACAAATCTACTTCCAATTTTTTTTTTACATTAATTAGAGATCTTGGAAGCCTGCAGAATGCTCTTGCCTGGACTCCTAGCTACTCTGGAGGCTGAGATCTGAGGATCAAGATTCAAAGCCAGCCCAGGCACAAAAGGACCTGAGACTCTTATCTCCAATTAACCTCCAGACAATGAGAAGTGGGGCTTGGCTCAAGGGTAGGGTAGTAGCCTTGAGCGGAAGAGCTCAGGGACAGCACCCAGGCTGAGTACAATACAAGCCCCATGACCACCCCCGTCAAAAAAAAAAAAAAGTCTATGGACTTTCCTGCCTGTACTGGCTTTGAACCACGATCCTCAGATCTCAGTCGCCTGAGTAGCTAGGATTACAGGCATCAACCACGGTGCCTGGCTATCTTTTTTTTCTTTTTCTTTTTTTTCCTTCCTTCCTTCTTTCCTTCTTTCCTCCCCCCGCCTTTTTTTTGGTTGCTTGTGGGCTTGAACTCAGGACCTGGGCACTATCCCTGAGCATCTTTTGCTCAAGCCTAGCATTCCACCATTTTAAACCACAGCACCACTTCCAGTTTCCTGGTGGTTAACTGGAGATAAGAGTCTCAGACGTTCCTACACAGGCTGGCTTTGAACTGTGATCCTCAGGTCTTAGCCTCTTGAGTAGCTAGGCTTACAGGCATGAGTCACCGGGCCTGGCTGTTTTTGTGTTTTTGTGGGTCATGGAGCTTGAACTCTGGGCCTGGGCGATATCCCTGAGCTCCTCAGCTCAAGGCTAACACCTTACACCTGGAGCCACAGCCCCACTTTCTGTTTTCTGGGATTAATTGGAGATTAATTGGAGTCTTAGGGTCTGTAGTGCCCGGGTTGAAGGGAGATACTCAGATCTCAGCCTCCTGAGTAAATAGGTTTATAGGTATGAGTCACCGACGCTTTTTTTTTTTTTTAATGAGCTGTTTTGCTTCAGATATTTCTGACAACCCTGTGACAAGCTGACTGCCATACCAGGGGCAGCTTTATAAAAACCAAAAGTAGGGGCTGGGAGTCTGGCCTAGTGGTAGAGTGGTTGCCTAGCATGCACAAAGACCCGGGTTCGACTCCTTGGTACCACATACATAGAAAAAACTGGAAATGGTGCTGTAGCTCAAGTGGTAGAGTACTAGCTTGAGAAAGCCCAAGGGCTGGGTATGTGGCCTAGTAGTAGAGTGCTTTCCTAGCACACATGAAGCCCTGGGATCAATTCCTCAGTACCATATACACAGAAAAAGCCAGAAGTGGTGGTATGGCTCAACTGGCAGAGCACTAACCTTGAGGTGAAGAGCTCAGGGACAGTACCCAGGCCCAGAGTTTAAGCTTGATGACCAGCAACAACAACAAAAAGTAATTTTGGGAAAAAGAAAGAAAGGAAGAAGACAAAACACTACTCTAGATCATTCTGTGAGTTGTGAGTCTAGGAACCCAAGCACGGCATGAAGAATGCAGAATGACAAGCCCATTTCACTTGTAAACTCAGATATGAAATTCTGATTGGATACTGTAGCCGACTGCCTTTGTCTGCTACAAGGCCTGAGAGTTATTTACATACCTTCTGTAAAGTTATATAAAGTAAAAAGTTTATTAATTTTGGCTTATAGTTTAGGAGTAGAGGCTGTCAAGTGCAAATTCCTTTGGTCACAGCTGTTAGGTATCAGGTGTCATAAGATGTTGAGTGCCTCATGTCACAGCAGACCAGAACACATGACACCATGCACGAGAGCATGCACGCGTGGAAACATCCTGGTCTTCCTCCTCTACACTTTGCCTCTTCCATAGCTGGAATTCTTTGCGAACTGCCAAGCTTTTCACAGCAATCTTTGGAAGGACAAATCATAGCACAAACAGAATCAGGCATTGCACAAAATAGCAGCTCAAGCCCGGTGGTGGCTCATGCCTTAATCCTAGCTACTCAGGAAGCTGAGATCTGAGGAACTCTGTTTGAAGCCAGCCAGAGGATTTTGATCTCCATTTATCAGCAAAAGGTGAGATGAGAAATGTGGCTTACATGGTAGAGCCCTAGCTCTAAGCAAGAAAACACCACAAGGTCAAGCTTGAGAAGTGACATACAAAGTAAAAGTTGGAGAACTGACATTGCTCGATTTCAAGATTTCTAAATAGCTATATAATGAAAATAGTGTGGCACTTGCCTAAAGATAGACACATCAATCAGTGGAATAGAATCAAGAATCCCAAAATAAAGGCATGAGTCTATCACCATTCAATATTCAACAACAGCACCAACACCACTGGACGATTTACGATTATTCTTTTTCCATGAATACTGGGTGGACACAACTAGATGTTGTGGAAGGAAACTGGGTCTTTATCTCGTCCCGACAGAGAGAAAATAACTTGAAATAGGTCAAATCCCCACGCGTAAGAGCTAAAACTAGAAAATTCATTTTCCAAAAAATAAAATAAAATGTTTAGCCAGGCACCGGTAGCTCACACCTGTAATCCTAGCAACTCAGGAGGCTGAGATCTGAGGACTGCAGTTTGAAGGCAGCCTAGGGCAGGAAAAGTTTCCAGTTAGCCACCAAAAAGCTAAAAATGGAGCTGTAGCTCAAGTGGAAAAGCACCTGACCAACAACACTGAGAAATAGCACCCAAGCCCTTAGTTCAAGTCTCCAGATTGGCACCGCAAAAACAATAATAATAATTGTTACATTTTTGAGACAGAGTCTCACTTTGAAGCCCAGACTCATCTTGAACTTTCCATCCTCCTGCCAGCCTGGTCACAAAAGTGAGACTTTTCACTGGAGAATTAACTAGCAAAAAGTGAGACCTAGTGATATGGTTCAAGGAGTAGAGTCAGCTTTGAGTGAAAAAGCCAAGCAAGAGGCCCTGAGTTCAAGTCCCATTATAAGTGCATACACAAAAATCATCATTCATCACAGAGCTCTGTAAGTAGCTTACTGGTAGAGCATGTGCTTAGTGTGTACAAAGTCCCGGATTTGAAAAGAATTCGTTGTTCTTCAGCAATTCTAAGTTGGTTGACTCTCATACTTTTGTTTATTATGCTGGTGGGCTAGCCTGGGGTGAAGCAGGCAGGAGCTATGGAAGGGGTTATCCTGCTTCTGTGCAGATAAAGGTACCATATGGCTGGGGGTCTTCTGGCCTTGCTCCTTGCCTCCTTGCCCATGCCTGTCCACCCTTAATCTTGTAAGCCCAGTGTTGGTGACACGCACCTGTAGTTCTAGCTACTACGAGCCTGACATCTGTGAATTGTGGCTGGAAGCCAGCTGGGACAGGAAAGTCCTGGCAACTCTATTTCCAGTTAACCATCAAAAAACTGGATGTGGTATGGCTCAAGTAGTAGAGCACTAGCCTTGAGCACAAAAGCTGAGAGTATGAAACCTCAGGACTGCCATAAAAACCAAACACACTGGGTCACAGATGGAGACAGCCCTTGGCTGGAGCCCAGGATGAGATGACATTATCCCTCAGAAGCACCACAATGCACAGCCTGGCACCCAAGGGTTCTCAGAAGGTGAGAGACAGCCGTGGGAGTGCCCAGAGACATCGTGCCCACACGGCAGCTTCATTTTCCCTGCCTCTTCCTCGATGCCTCGGGGGAGGCCATTTCCCTCTCTGTGGGCCTCCTTTTCTTTGTCTGTGGGATGGGCAGTAGCATTGCAGGCTCCTGCAGGCTTCGCTGGAATTGAGGAACTGCAGTAACTGTCACCAAAGCCAGGTGTTTCCTTGCTCAGGTCAGTTCCTCCTTGTCCCCTGCCCTTTAGCTCCCGAGTCTGAGCTTGGGCTGGGAAATGGGGCAGGAGGTAAAAGGAAGGGTCAGGGCCTTACCTGGCTGGCCCCAAGGAGGCAGGGTCCATGGAGGACAGGACAGACTGGGAATCCCAGGGCTCTCTTCAAGGCAATGGTGACGTCTCTCACCTAGGGTCTCTTGTTGGGCTGCCTCCAGCCTAGTCCGTATGATTCTGTCATCGCTGGCAGGACCAGGCTTGGTGAAACCCGATGGAGATGTGTCGCACGTGAACTCTCCCTGCCTTCCCTGATTCCTGGGGTCCTCCTGCAGTGGCCAGAGGTTATGGGTTCATAGCTTTGAATATGGAGTCTCCCCAACCCTTCAGGGATATGGGCTGCCCAGCATTAGCGTGTTCTGCGTCTTCCTTCTGTGCCTCCTTCCTATCCAGCTGTGCCAAGCCCCCTCCTGTCCTCTCTTGGCCTGTGATTTGGCCAACGAGAGGGGTGTGGGCTGGCAGGCACCCTATACAGAGCCTGGAAATAGCATCCAGGCCTGGCTGGCCCATCCCAAGGCCTCCTGCCCACTGCGCCTCCCCCACCCCAGACCAATCTGGGATCCCATCTACCCGGGGCAGGTCCTCTGTGATGCACCTGTTGCCATGGTGATCCTAAGGAAGATGGGTATCACATTCCGGAACCTCCATCCATCTGCTTGGTTCTGCCCTGCCTTCCCCAACACAGCTGGCTATCAGAAGCTCTAGTGAGCAGGTTCAATCATGGTCAAAGCCTCTGCCGTGAAGCCTCAGATCTTAGCCTCCTGGGTAGATAGGGTTACAGGTGTGAGCCATCTGTGTCTGGCAGGGTACCAGTCTTACAAGGCTCAAGCGTTTAGCCCTTTGTCCCAGTACAGATTGCGTCATTTGGTCCTTGACTCAGGCTTTACCATGTGCCTAAGCTATTCTGGGGACATTTTCAGGGCTACCAGCTGGTGGGTGCATTTCTCAGAGCCTGGGTGGGGCCGGTGGAAGCTGCTCATGGGGTGTGTCTGAGGACATCCTAGGGCATCTGCCAGGGGCAGGGAGACAGGAGCCTCTGTTAGCTGGGCCTGGATTATTAGCGCCTAGGAGCTTGGCACTTTTTTTCAGAAAGGAGTTATGGGGAAAAGGAGGAAGGGCTCCAGAGTCTCTAGCTTTCTGTCACATCTCTGTAGCTGCTGGCTAAGGTCAGAGAGATGACAGAACCTGACAAGGCCAGCTCCGTTTGTGTAGACTGACAGCTCAATGATTCTCTAGCAAGAACAGGTTAATCAAGCGCGCCCTCCAGTGGCCATGTCAGAGGAAGCGGAAACCTGCTTTTTACATTTTTTTTTGGGGGGGGGAGGCTGGTCTGGCCCTACTAGAGATGGAACTTGCCAAGAGGCGCTCTTCTATGTGGGACGTGCCTCCATCCCCTTTTTGCACTTATTTTTCCAACTTAGCCAAGTTTATGAGAGTCTATACAAAATTCACACGTGCACTTAAAGGTATCCAAAAGCACTGAGTCAAGGGCCCCAGCTTACAGCGAAAAGGTTACAGAATGCCAGTCCAGCATGCTCCATTAGTTAACACTAACCCTCTTTTGTTCTCCTGCTTTATCAGCTAGGCAGCTGGTCCCCTGGGAGACAGACAGACAGAGAGACAAAGAGACAGACAGACAGACAGACAGACAGACACACACACACACACACACACACACACACAGGACAGAATGGTGATGAGCACACAGATTTGCACATGGAAACGTACTTGTGCGCCTGCTTCTTTGTACAATAAATTCCCCTTATAATTATGTTCCTCTGGCAGAAGAGTCTTCTGGACAAAACCATTGGCAAAAGTGGGTTGGACTGACACAGTGGAGGGCAGTTGCCCTAATACGAGAGCTGGCCTGAGCTATGATCCTTATACTGTGTCTTCCTGTGATGCTGGGGTGACAGGTGCATACCTCTGTGCCCAAGCATTGTGCTTCTCCCACAGCTAGGACAGCAGGCAGGTACCACTGAACCCAGCCAATAGTAGAGACAGAGTCTCATGGACTTTTTTTTTTTTTTTTTTGGTCAGTTTTACGACTTGAACTCTGGGTGTGGGTTCTGTCCCTGAGCTCAAGGCTACTGCCCTACTCCTTGAGCCACAGAACCTTTTCTGGTTTTCTGGTGGTTAATTAGAGATAAGAGTCTCACGGACTTTAGTTTATCCTGGGCTGGCTTTGAACTGAGATCCTCAGATCTCAGCCCCCTGAGTAGCTAGGATTACAGGCATGAACCACAATTCCCCATTTTTTTTAAACCAGAGCATCTATCTCTGATCTGTAGCTTCTTGGTAGTTAGAATTACAGGCTTGAGCCACTGAAAATTAGTAAAATAAACTTCTGGATTTGTGGGGGTTTTTTTTTTTGAGGGGTTGGTTTAGTTTGGGCAGTATAGGGGCTTGAACTCAGGACTTCGTTTGCCAGACAGGGAATCTCCTTAACAAATACAGAGTTAGTTACTCCAGGTACCAGGCACGTCTTGTCTTGTCTTTTTTTTTTCCTTTTTGCCAGTCCTGGGGCTTGAACTCAGGGCTTGAGTACTGTCTCTGGACTTTTTCTCAAGGCTAGAGTTCTGCCACTTGAGCCACAGCACCACTTCTGGCTTTTCTATGTATGTGGTACCAAGGAATTGAACCAAGTGCTCTATCACTAAGCCAAACTCCTGGCCTCCAGGCACGTGTTTCAACTTTAATTTAAAAAAAAAATGTTGGAGCCGGGACTTTGACCTAGTGGTAAGAGTGCTTGCCTAGCATACACGACACCCTGAATTCAATTCCTTGGTACCACATACACTGAAAAAAAGCTGGAAGTGGTGCTGTGGCTCAAATGGTAGCGCGCTGGCCTTGAGGAAAGTCCAAGGATAGTGCTCAGGCCCTGAGTTCAAGTCCCAGGACTGGCCATAAATAAATAAATACATGCAAATGGCTGGGCACTAGTAGTTCATGCTTATAATCATAGCTATTCAGGAGATCTGAGGATTGTTGATTGGAAGCCAGCCAGGACAAGAAAGTCCATGAGACTCTTATGTCCAACTAACAACCAAAAAAACAAAAGTGGAGATGTGGTTCAAGTGGCAGAGCGCCAGCCTGGAGTAGTAAAAACCTAAGGGAGCGTGTCCTACTCTTCAGTTCAAACCTCTGTGCTAGTACAAAAATGAAAAGTAAGAAAAGCAACCAAGGTCATTATGAAACAGGCATATTTAGATATTATAAAGGCAAAAAAAAAGTGCAAGTATCACCTGCAACTCAGCCCACTTAGCAACTATATCTGACTAAGAGTGGGCAGAGGAGGGGGAAGGAAGGGAGGGGAGAGTGGATTTATTTTAAGGTTCAGGATTGTAAATCAGGAACTTTGGAAGTGTAATCTTCCAAATCACTCACACCCAGACCCCTATAGTGCTTGAAAAAAAATTTCAGAGTCCCCAGAGCCAGACCGATCATGGAGAAGCAGCAATATTCTAAAGACAACGCAGCTGCTTGGAGCTGAGCTTTTAACAATGTAAGATGAGCAGAGCCTTAGAAGTCTGGGAAAGGAGACCTATATCAAATTAGCTGCAGAGATTCTAACGGCTCCCCACCCCCGCCCCTGGGGGATCTGCACCCCTGGGGATCTCTACTCTAGCTGGCTGCGAGCCAGCAAGCAGCACAAGCACCTGGACTCTCAGGTGACACAAGACAGCCCACCAAGCGGGGCTCTCAGCTCCAGATCTCCTACCCTAGCTCTGAAGCCCCGCCTAAGCGGCCCTTCCAACCAATCACAGTCTGCGCCGCCTATGATGTCGCCATCAGCCAATCAGAGCGCCTTACGCTTGTGGCAGCATTCTATCAGTCTTACTGAGTTGATGAAATTCCAACATAACTTGGACAGAGGAGCAGAGGTCTGCACGAAGGCAGTGTACAGAAGCCAGGACTTCTCATAAGCCAGATTATTTCTTTTTCTTTTCTTTTTTGGCCATCCTGGGGCTTGAACTCAGGGCCTGGGCACTGTCCTTAGACACTTTTTGTTCAAGACTGGCACTCTGCCTCTGGAGCCACAGTATCATTTCTGGTCTTTTTCCCGTGCATGTAGTACTGAAGAATCAAACCCAAAGCATCATGCATTCTAGACCAACACTCTACCACTAGGCCACACTCTCGGCCCCCCTAGATTGGTTTTTGCACAACCAGTCAGGCTGCCAAAGCCCTGTCTCTAGGCAGTCTTGACACAGGAGATGCAGCACAACCTTGCCCACCCCACCTCTTCCCCACAAGATCTCAGGGGTCAAGACAGGAGATAGTGGGTGCAGATCCAAACTTTCGGATGTTAGGGCCATGGCTGGTAATGTTGTCCTAGATCCTAGCCTTGGTATTAGCTGTAGGCCCCAGGAAGGAATTAGAGGGGCCCTAGCCAGGCTGTGCCGGCTTGCTGCTTCTGAGAAGATTACAAACAAGGGGTCAAGATAAGGGCTTCTTTGTGGAGGCCTTGGTTTATGCTGTCAGCTGACCCCTTGATATGCATGGATGTGGGCAGTGCCAGCTCCCAAGTGTGAGTAGGGGCACTGGCTTCAGGGTCTCAGAGAGTGCAGCCGTCCCTGAGCTAGACCTCTCGTGGAATCACTGGAGCCCTGCCTGTAAGTAGAGGGTGCCCTGGGTAGAGAGGGCTAGGCTTTGAGGGCCTTTAGGGACAGATGACTTCCCTTGGGTATGTGTGTCCATTTGATGTGGATGCATGGCAGCATGTGTGGGTGTGAAAAGTTCCTGGGGTGACAATGACCTTGGCATGTACAGGCCCAGAGGGATAGTCAGAGGATAGCATTCAACACGAGTGTGTGAACGGGGTGGTCAATTATTAGTTTCATATGTCGTAACTGAGTATCTGCTCTGATTACCAATGGAAGTTTCTAGTAGGTGGAGACACGCAGCATAAACTGCACGCAGCTATCCTGTCTAATAGAATGTAGTGTAGGGACACATGCCATGTTGGCAAACCAGCGAAAGGACATGCTGGTAGCAGGGGACCATTGCTTTCAGTAGGATGATTGGGGGAAGGGTATCCTTTTTGAGGAAAGGTGACCTGAAGTGGGAATGAGCCATGCAGTTACCCCGTTAGTGAATCAGCAAGTGGAAAGGCCCTGGGGTCACTAGTGGACGTCTCCTCTAGCCAAGCTCTGTGCTATGAATAGAGACATAATGAAGAAGACTGACTGGACCCCTTGTCCATCTCACGCAAGAGGCTGAGGGAGTGTGGGGGAGCTAGTGAACAGGATAAAGTCAGAACCATGCCTGGCCCTGAGTAGCTGAGTGCCTATGTCGTCACACCATTGAAGGCCCATAGCAATGCACAGGCCTGCCTATGTCTTCCCTGCCAGCGCTGGGAAGGCAGCCTACTCACCTCTACCAATGTCACTCTTTGCCTGTTCACCAGGACCCAAGCCCAGTGCCCGGCCATGACAATCACCTACACAAACCAAGTAGCCAATGCCCGTTTGGGCTCCTTCTGGCGCCTGCTGCTGTGCTGGAGGGGCAGCATCTACAAGCTGCTCTATGGCGAGTTCCTCATCTTCCTGATCTGTTACTACTCCATCCGATTCATCTACAGGTGCGGGTGGCAGGTCTGAGCCTGGGTCTGGGAGGGAGGGGACCAGGCCAGGCTTGGGGTTCCTTTCAGTCAGTGCCAGTCAACTATAAGGCTGAGCTGAGACCCTGGCTAGGCCCAGGGGAGCTGATGAGAGAAAAGAAATCAGACCCAGGGTTGGGGTGACACCTGGAGCATGCACAGTGCTCTGAGTGTGCAATCCCAACACAGGAAAAAAAATCAGACTGGGTAGATAGCTTAATTAGCACCTCAGGCTCTCTTCCAGGTAGTAAACTGGACCCCCGGCTTGAGCTAGTGCCACTGGACCTGTTCATTTTATGAATCCCTCATACATACAGGTCTTCAGGCTCACACTGTACATATAAAATAGATATGTGTTTCATTAGGTGCTTGGTGGCTCACTACTGGCTGGTCATCCTAGCTACTCAGGAGACTGAGATCTGAGGATCATAGTTAAATGTCAGCAAAGGAGAAAAGAGACTTTTATCTCTAAAGAACCACACAAAAAAAAGCTGTAAATCCTCTGTACATCATCTTTATAATAAAAACAATTTTTTCTGGTGGTTTACCGGAGATAACAGTCTCATGAACTTCCATGCTAACGTGGGTTTTGAACCGCAATCCTTAGATTTCAGCCTCCTGAGTAGCTAGGATTACATGTGCAAGCCACTGGCGCCCAGCTATATGCTATGTTTTAAGGTGAGAAAGTATGAATGACTAAAATGGATTGGAAAATATCTAAAATTATTGTATTATATTTTTGTTGTTGTTGTTGGGCATGGGAATGAGTCACCAGGGCCTGGCTAGATGTGTTTTGTTTTGGCTGTTTTGGATAGACTTTTTACCAAATGTAAGTAACAACCTGGTGTCTATAATCCTCAGTATTCAGGAAGTTGAGATTGAGAGGATCATAGTTCAATGCCATCCAGGTAAGAGTTCTTAGGACCCCCCCCCCATCTTAGCCAGTCTAAGTTGTTTGCCAGTTCTGGGGCTTGAGCTCAGGACCTGGATACTGTCCCTGAGCTTCTTTTGCTCAAGGCTAACACTCTACCACTTGAGCCACAGCACCACTTTTGGCTTTTTCTTTTTCTATGTATGTGGTACTAGGGAATCGAACCAGTTCTTTGTGCATACAAGGCAAGCACTCTACCACTAGGCCAAACTCCTGGCCCATTGAGTTTTTTGTTTGTTTTTATTAAGAGTAGTTTACTGGCCCTCCCTCACTTCTTTTTCCTCCTCCTCTTTATTCTCCTGCTCATCTTCCTCCTCCTCCTTTTTAGTACCAGAACTGGGGCTCGTATTAAGGACTAGGCACTATCCGTGAGCTTTTTCACTCAAGGCTGGCATTCTACCTCTTGAGCTATGCCTTCCATTGAGCAGCTTTTCTGGTTAATTGGAGATGATGTCTCATGGACTTTTCTGTTTTGAACCACAATTTTCCAGATCAATCTCAACCTGATTTTGAACGATGGTTCCTTGATCCATTAAAAGGATTTATGATGCCTAAAACAGAGCCCTTTCAGCTGGCCCATCTTTCTACTCCTCAGTCAGTGATCAGCAGATTTGTGCAGGAATCTCACTAGAGCTGGCTCCTAGCCTGCTGTGATTTGTCCTGGCCGTGGCCTGGGATTCGAGGAAGGAACAGGACTGAACGTCACCCAGACAGCTCCGCTCCCACGGTGGGCTAGGCTGGACCTGCCATTTCCACACGGTGCCCACTCATCCCCATCCCCTGCCCCTAGGCTTGCCCTCACCGAGGAACAGCAGCTCCTGTTTGAGAAGCTGGCTCTGCATTGTGACAGCTACATTCAGCTCATCCCCATTTCATTTGTGCTGGGTGAGTGCTCCCTTCTGGCTGCTCCTTGTCCCTAGGCCTGTACAGGCACCATCTGGATGAGGGGCTGCCCAGGAGAAGCTGGTGCCAGGAGTGCCTCGGTGTACCTGGGGTAAAGGTAGATATTAGGAAGGATGTCTTGCTGTTGGCACTCAAGAGAGGAGCCTGGAGCCCAGGCCCCAGGAGGAGACTCTGATTGCCTCCCCGTGTCAGGAAGGCTGGGTTGGGCCGCTATCACGAGAAAGATGGGAGAAGCCAGGCCTCGGGCCAGCGCAGGTCTGTAGTCCGGGCCCTCGCCCCGCGTGCCCAGGTTTTTACGTGACGCTGGTGGTGACCCGCTGGTGGAACCAGTACGAGAACGTGCCGTGGCTGGATCGCCTCATGAGTCAGGTGTCGGGCTTCGTGGAGGGCAAGGACGAGCAGGGCCGGCTGCTGCGGCGCACACTCATCCGCTACGCCAACCTGGGCAGCGCGCTCATCCTGCGCAGCGTCAGCACGGCCGTCTACAAGCGCTTCCCCAGCCTCCAGCACCTGGTGCACGCAGGTGGGCGTGGCCATAGGGGGCGTGGCCGGGCGGAGTAGGTGGGTGGGCGGGGCCTCAGCTGAGCCTGGGTGGAGCCAGAGTCCCTGCGACCTGAGCGCAAGGGGGTGGGGCCCCCTCCTGGGGGGCGGGGCCGGGGCCAAGGCCAGGGCTGCTGCAGGGTCCAAGACCTTTCCGAGATCTGGGAAGGAGCTTGGGGACTTGGAGGGGGATGGAGGGTCTAGGATCTGCCTCACTCTGCTCCCATCTCTGGGAAGGTCTCATCCTAACCTGACTTTGGACAGTTACACAGACTGTCCAGGTGCTCAGCCCCAAACAGCAGGTGGCAGACACTGAACACTGTATTTGTTCAAAGAAAGCGATTGTCTCCAGGAAATGGAAGCAAGAGGGTTTTTTTGTTGTTTTGTTTTGTTTTTTTAATTGCCGGTTTTCTTTTCTTTTTCTTTCTTTTTTTTTTTCCCCAGTCCTGGGTCTTGAACTCAGGGCCTGAACACTGCCCTTGGGCTTTCCTCAAGGCTAGAGCTCTACCACTTGAACTACAGCACCACTTCTGGCATTTTCTATATATGTGGTACCAAGGAGCAGAACCTAGGTCTTCGTGCATGCACCCTACCATTAGGCCAAACTCCTGGCCCCTGGTTTCCTTTCTTTCTTTCTTTTTCTTTTCTTTTCTTTTTTTTGCCAATTCTGGGCTTGGGCTCAAGGCCTGAGCACTGTCCTTGGGTTTTCTCAAAGCTAGAGCTCTACCACTTGAGCCTCAGCACCACTTCTGGCTTTTTTCTATGTATGTGGTACAAAGGAATCGAACCCCGGTCTTTGTGCATGCTATGCAAGCACTCTACTACTAGGTCAAACTCCTAGCCGCTTCATTTATCTGTCTTTGGGAGGGTAAAGAGGGGCACAGAAATGGGGAGGGGCGCAAAGGGTGAACAAATGCAGCAGTGGTACTCACTAGACACTATGTTGAAAATGAACTATAGAATTTGTGGGTAAGGATGGGAGGGAAAAATTGGGAGAGAGCGGGGGAAGGGGTGACATTGTCCAAAAAGAAATGTACTCTAGGTCCGGGAGTTTGGCCTAGTGGTAGAGTGCGTGCCTAGCATGCACAAAAACCCAGGTTCAACTCCTCGGTACCACAAACATAGCAAAAATCTGGAAGTGGTGCTGAGGCTCAAGTGGTAGAGCTGTAGCCTTGAGAAAGTCCAAGGACAGTGCTCAGACCCTTAGCTCAAGCCCAGGACTGGCAAAAAAAAAAAAAAAAAATATATATATATATATATATATATATATATATATATATACTCTATTTGACTTATGTAACTAACCCCTTTGTACATCAGCTTTAGAATGTTAATTTTTTAATTAAAAATATAAAAAGAAAGAGGATAGTAAAGAAGCACTCAGGTCCTTGAGAGCTCAGAAGGGCCCGAGTGCCAGTCACCTCTTCTGCAGGTTCCCCACCTGCTACTATCTTTGCTCTTCTCTGCAGGCTTTATGACCCATGCGGAATACAAGCAGTTGGAGAAGTTGAGCCTGTCACACAACATGTTCTGGGTGCCCTGGGTGTGGTTTGCCAATCTGTCAATGAAGGCCTGGCTTGGAGGTCGAATCCGAGACCCCATCCTGCTCCAGAGCCTGTTGAATGTGAGCCTGTTACTCAGATGGGGCTGGAATGCAGCAGGAAAGACGGGGCCTACAGAGAAAGCTGCAGTCCCCAAGGATCTTTATTGAGCCTGTAGTGGTGCTAGAGGATTTTTGCTATTGTGGTTTTCTAACAGGATTCTACAGCCCAAGAAGGCCCTTCTCCAAGTGTCCCTTCCATATCCTCTCTAAGTGAGCATGTGACATCCTGGCTTCTTTGTGCTACATAAGGTGACTGGCACAGAGAGGTTAATGAGCTGTTTGTGACAACAGTCAGGGTTGCTCTATGAATGTAATACTGGGAAGAGCTGAAGGTGAGGTTGGGGAAACAGGCAGCATCAGAACCCCATCCTTCCTTTTCTGCCCGCCCCTCCCCTCCCCCAGGAGATGAGCTCCTTGCGGACTCAGTGCGGACACCTGTATGCCTATGACTGGATCAGCGTCCCACTAGTGTACACACAGGTGAGGGCTAGGCTGGTGGAAACTGGCCCCTTGGGAAATGGAGGTCAGGAAGCCCCAGGACTCAACCTAGAGGCTGGGAGGGGGATGGCGGGGGTGGGGGAGCTCACCCTGGTAGTTGTGTCTGCATTGTGAAGATTTTAAGACAAAGGCATATGGGCTTCTGCCTGGTACAGCCAGTGGAGGCAGTCTAATTATCTTCATTGTGTGTGTTTGTGTGTGAGGGGGGGGGGGGGAGGAGAAGAAGGAGAGGGAGAGAGAGAGCATGCATATGCAGATACTTAGGGCCTTATATGTTCGTTCTCACTCATAGCTGGCACTCTACGGCATTTTAACCACACCTCCTGTCTGGCATTTTAATTGGCACTAGATCTCACACACTTTTCTTTTTTTTTTGTCAGTCCTGGGACTTGAACTCTGGGTCTGGGCGCTGTCCCTGAGCTCTTCAGCTCAAGGCTGCCTCTCTACCCCTTGAGCCACAGTGCCACTTCTGGTTTTCTGGTGGTTCATTGGAGTCTTATGGATTTTAGTGCCCAGGCTGGCTTTGAACCTTGATTCTCAGATCTCAGCCTCCTGAGTAGCTAGGTTACAGGCATGAGCCACCGTGCCCGGCTTCTCACACACTTTTCTACCTGGCTTTGAACTGTAATTCTCTGGATCTCAGCCTCGTGGGTAGCTAAGATCACAGGCAGAACCAGACGTACCCATCTTAAAGAGGAGAAACCAGAAGAGGGTGAAAGTCAGAACAAAGCTTAAGACTTTCATCCTGAGAACTTTTTGATCCCAGACTCCCTGATTAGGCCTTTCTCTCTGCCCCCTCACCACCACCAGGTGGTGACAGTGGCGGTGTACAGCTTTTTCCTGGCTTGTCTGGTGGGACGGCAGTTTCTGAACCCAGCCAAGGCCTACCCGGGTCATGAGATGGACCTCATTGTGCCTCTGTACACATTCCTGCAGTTCTTCTTCTACATGGGCTGGCTGAAGGTGAGTCTTTCCCGTACCCACCTGGCTGGGAGCCTGGCTGGGGTGGTCACAGCCAAGTGAACCCTAATCCTCAGATCTCAGCCTCCTGAGATTTAGCTGGGATCCTCCTAGATCTGGCAGGTAGCTAGGATGAGCCACTGGCCCTGGTCATGTCTTGTGCTTTGAAGACACTTGTCAAGCAGATGTGGAGATGATAGGCTCCAAGCTTTAACAGAGCTTCAGGTGGCTCAACTCAGGGTTCCCAGAGCCCCATTTGTCCCCCAAGGTGGCAGAGCAACTCATCAACCCCTTTGGAGAGGATGATGATGACTTTGAGACCAACTGGATTATTGACAGGAACTTGCAGGTATGGGGGAAGGGAGGGAGGACACATCATGGAACCTTTCCAAGCTGGACCCAAGGGGAGAGGGGGTCCCCACTGTTCTGTGGGATGGACTACAGTAAATGGTCTCCAATCCCAAACCCCTTCATAGCCAACCACTTGCTTACAGAATTTTCACCTCAAGTGTGTGTGTGTGTGTGTGTGTGTGTGTGTGTGTGTGTGTGTTTGGAATTTAAACTCAAGGCTTGACACTTGCTAGATAGGTGCCGTACCCTTTACTTAAGCCATACCCTCAGCCATTTGTGCTTTTGCTGTTTTTGTAGTAGGGTCTCCCTTTTTGTCTGGGCTGGCTTGGACCACAGTGTGCCTATCTGCACGTCTTACATAGCTGGGATGACAGGCGTGTACCACTGCACCCAGCTTTCTTCTTGGTTGAGATGGCAGATGCTTGCTCTGCCCAGGCTGGCCTGGAAACATGATCCTCTCAATATCAAGTTTCCAAGTAGCTAGGGTTACAGGTGAGAGTCACTGTTAGGCTCATCTCCACTTTTGAGGACAGAAGTAAACATCTGTTGGGGTAGTGACTTCAGGACGTCATCAGGTAAGCGACCTTTCTATTGGATTGTCCCCTGTGTCTCTGGACACCAGGTGTCCTTGTTGTCTGTGGATGAAATGCACCAGGACTTGCCTCCTATGGAACGGGACATGTACTGGAATGAGAGGGAACCTCATCCCCCTTACACAGCTGCCTCTGCTCAGTCACACCAACCTTCCTTTCTGGGCTCTACCTTCAACATCAGGTAGACTATGCCAGAAAACTGGGTGGGAAATCCCTGAGGGGCAGAAGGTTGCCTAGCAACATAGAATCGCTTTTGTTAAAAATATATATATAAGGGGCTGGGAGTTTGGCCTAGTGGTAGAGTGCTTGCCCAGCATGCACGAAGGCCTGGGTTCGATTCCTCAGTACCACATACATAGAAAAAAGCCAGAAATGGTGCTGAGACTCAAGTGGTAGAGCTCTAGCCTTGAGAAAGCCCAAGGACAGTGCTCAGGCCCTGAGCTCAAGCCCAGGACTGGCAAAAAAAATGCCCAATTTATCAATATGCCTAATTAATATAAAATGCCTAATAATGCCTAATTAAGATGCCTATAATGAAGATGGCTAGGCAGTATGCTAGGCTCTTTATAGACAGAAGTTATTTTTGTTTTTCCTCCTCAGTTATGCTTTTGTTATCTCCAGTTTTCAGACAATTACAGGTACAGGTTCAAAGAGGTTAACTAAGTTGTCTGCTCTAAAGTCACATAGCTAGCAAAAGGCACATCTGAGCCAGGGACGTCTGCCTCTGCTGCCACCTTCTTACACCTGGGCTGTGTAAGGGATCCTTAGGCTAGGAAGGCTCCTGGCTCCTTCCAATCAGGGCTGTCCATCTTTGCCCAGAGTTGGAAACAGGCCTGGAGAGAAAGAGATATGTTCAAGGGTAGCCAGTAGCCAAGCCCTCACTGGGCGGTTAGAACCTGTTCCCTAACTCTATCCCAGTCTTTGCTTTCTGAAAAGCTGGGGCGCTCAACAGGAGCGGGGCCATTCAGCACCTCCTGGGTAGACTTTACAAGGCGGACACTGGTGATTCACCTCTATAATCCTAGTGCCTCAAGAGGCTGAGACCGAGGATTACAGTTCAAAGTCAGCCTGGACTGGAAAGTGCATAAGATCCGTATCTCTAGTTAACCGTCAAGAAGACCGAGTCCGGGGCTGGTGGTTCATGTCTATAATCGTAGCTACCCAGCAGGCTGAGATCTGAGGATCGTAGTTTGAAACTCTCTGGGACAGGAAATGCGTGAAACTCTGATCTCTGATTAGAAGTAGTTTTGAATGAAACTACACACACGCGCACACACACACACTCACACACTCACACACACACTCACACACAGAGCTGTGCAGCCTTGGCTCTGGAGGTAGGGAGGGAAGGTCAGCTTTTGTCTACCCACTCAGTCCTGACTGTCGCTGTTTTTATTCCCAGCCTGCAGAAAGAACAGATGGAGTTTCAGCCAAATCAGAAGGAGGACACTCACAATGACATCATTGGTCGCTTAATAGGGCTGCAGTCCCATGACCACTGTCCTCCCAGGACAGACTCCAAGAGCAAGCTACTAAGGTCCAGGAAGGAATCGTACCCGGAGGGCTGGCCCACAAATGCCAAGCAGCATCTGAGGGGCGGAGAAGACAGCAAGACTTGCAGACTTAAGGGGGTAGATGCATTCAAAGCCACCTCACTCTATGAGAGGCCAGGCTACCACAGTGCCCCTCAGACGCCCCTCAGCCATACCCCCATTGTCTTTCCCCCAGAGCCATCAGTGCCCTTGAGGCTCCATGGTATCCCAGGCACAGACTCCGAAGACCAAAGCTTAAATCCTGTGACTTTGGAGGCCAAGGAGAGTTTTGAATTGCTCTCAGAAGATGAAGAGACTTTGATGGAGCACCGAGGTCACATGAGGAGAAAAACTGTGGAGTTTAATCTAAACCATATGCCAGAGATCCCCAAGAACTATCTCAGAGACCCATTTCTGGAACAACCACCAAGAAATTGACACATTATACTCAAAGATCACACAGCCCTTTTCAGCCTTGGAGAACAGGTATGTCCTCCCAAACCAAGTGATTGCCTGCCCATGTGACACCCTTCCTCTAGTTCTCTTGCTCTGTGCTAGCCAGGGATGGTATATACATAGCTGCCCAGTATGGATTCTTGGATTCTGAGCACTGTTCTTGGACTTTCTCAAGGCTAGAGCTCTACTTGAGCCACAGCACCACTTCAGGCTTTTTTCTATGTATGTGGTACTGAGGAATCGAACCTGGGTCTTCATGCATGCTAGGCAAGCACTCTTACCACTAGGCCAAACTCCCGATAGGTGATGATTCTTGCCACAGCCTTCAAAATGGGAAAGTAATCCACTTTCCTCTAGTCTAGAAAGGTGGCAGATGGTAGGGATCCCAAGGATTATCATCTTAAAGGCCTAGAGCTATCAGAGGTCCCCTTATTTTAGACTTCTGTGCCCAATGAGAAACTCTACCCCCACCCTAAGCACGATATGGGAAGTGTGATTTCCCCATTTCTATATTGACAAGCTATTCTTGTGGTCACAACACCCAGTTTGTGATTGAAGCCACAAAAAGCAACAACTTCAGGCTTGCTTTTTGGGTTAGTATGGGAAAGTAGATGGCCCAAAACCTGCCTCAATCTTTGTCCCAAGTCAATTCTTTGTTGTACACCTGTGGCTCATGCCTGTAACACTAGCTACTCAGTGGGCTGGGATATTAGGATTGCTGTTTGATCTCCAATAAACTGCAGAAAAAGTCCTAAGTAGAACGGCTGAAGTGATAGAATGAGCAGCAGCTCAGGCACAGGCCCTGGACAGAGTTCAAGCTCCTAGGACATCCACTCCACTCCCCCCCTCCAAAAAAAACACAAACTTTTCACGCCTTTCTTAAATTCTCCACAGGGATGAAGCTTGTACCTAATGTTTGGTAAGGGGGCCATTTCTCTGCCTGGTCCCTGCCTGCCTGCCACTAGAACAGACTGATGTGGTGGTGTAGACATACAGCTGTGGACACAGATTATGTTCCTAAACAGTCTGAAGTAAATGGTCAATTTGATAACAAAAGTTGTTTTTGGCCAGTCCTGGGGTTTTGAACTAAGGGCCTGGGCATTGTCCTTGAGCTTTCTCAAGGACAGTACTGCAGCACCTGATCCATAGCACCACTAATAGCTTTTTCTGTGGATGTGGTACCAAGGAGTAGAACCCAGGGATTCATGCATGCTAGACAAGCACTCTACCAGTAGGCCACATTCCTGGCCCTAAATTAAAAATTTTTTTTTTTTAAAGCAAGCTAAAATGAATGACTGTAAATAAGTTCAGAACAACTAATCCACACCAGGCGTCTTTTTTTGGGCATTCCTCAAGGCTAGCACCCTATCACTTGAGCCACAGCACCACTCTTGGCTTTTTTGTATGTATGTGGCACCAAGGAATGGAACCCGGGTGGTTGTGTAAGCTAGGCAAGCACTCTACCACTAAGCCACACTCCTAGCCGGAACCAAGAGTCTTAACACACCCTTACCTGGGTATTGTTCCCAAATTAAGAAGTTTAATAGATTTTTGGCTCATCTCACAAAACACAACAGCTAGGTACCAAATTTCTTTATTTGAAGGAATGGTACAAATTAAAAGAACTTAGGATGTTCTGGTACAACTTATAGAAAAGATAATGGTAACCCCAACATGCATGCAACTGCCTTGGTGACGAGAAGTCACTGTGGCTTTGGGGGATCAGCCGAAGGCTTAGCTCTCATCACTGTCTCCCAGAGTGTGCTTGTCAAAGAGATACTCTGCCATGCCGGATTCAGGGGCTCCCATCTTGCGCAAGTTGGTGACATGGTCACCCAATTCTTTGATGGATTTCACCTGCTCATTCAGGTAATGAGTCTCAATGAAGTCACACAACTAGATTTAAACAAACAAAAGAATAAGAAGTTATTCATCAGTTTTCCCAATGGCATATAATTCCATTTACCCCGAGGCTTCCAATAAATACTTACATGGGGGTCATTCTTGTCAGTGGCCAGTTTGTGCAGTTCCAGTAGTGACTGATTCACACTTTTTTCCAAGTGCAATGCACATTCCATTGCATTCAGCCCGTTTTCCCAGTCATCACGGTCTGGTTTCTGAATGAGAGGAGTTTAATAAGTTAATTCACGAATGTATGGAAGTTTCTCATGGCAACAGCTTATACTTTAACACTCACTACTATTCACCTAGTTTAGAAAGAAGGCATCGAAGGGAAAGTGCTGATCAGTGTGAGTCTTGTAAGATCACACTGGGTCTCTGCTCACCTTGATATCCTGCAGGAAGATGCGGCCACCGCGCTGATTCTGCAGCTTCATCAGTTTCTCCGCATGTTCTCTTTCCTCATGAGATTGGTGAAGAAAATATTTGGCAAAGTTCTTCAAAGCCACATCATCTCGGTCAAAGTAGTAAGACTGAAAGTGGAACAGAACACGTTAAAGGACTGAAAGGCACTATATAGGGCAGCAGCTGTGATGGACTATGGGTGGTGACAGCTGACAGCCGATAGAGACTGGGGTCGGTTTTGTTCTTGTATTGAACACATCACCAGTTTACTTCCATTCTGAAATAGACTAGGTGAACTTGATCTTCAAAGGTTATTACTTCAAGGAACCTTTAGAATATCATGAAAGACTTGCCACCAGCAGTCACATGGATCTGTGCTCCTTCAGAGGAAATTTTTTAAGGGAGGGCTAAATTTCATTGTCTGAAGGGAAGATGCTGGAGCACCCACTCTACACTGTTTACTCCAGTTTACTTCTTCTTGATTATACTAAAACACGGCCAAAACGAACTTAGGACCTTGCCATGTATACAGGAAGACTGCTGGATTAGTAAAATTATTCTCTCCTGCCAGGTAACATTGGGGGGTGGTGTGTTCACATAATTTAAGAAGAAGCAAAAATTGTTTTAGAGTTTTTTTTTTTTTGTATTTCTGTGAGAGAATGTCACAGTTACAGAAACCCAGGCTTTGTTTCCAACCCATTGGAACACGCCTAAACTAAGGGTGCGTTAACTAGGGAGCCACAACCCCAACACCGTCCTGAAGTAAAAGATAAAAGAAACGCCAGAGTACAAGGTCGGCAGCACTTTGGCAACCGCAGAAGATTTTCAGAGATAACGCCTCCACACAAGTGAGTCCAAGAGATAAGTGTAGCAGAGGTAGGGACTGTTACTCCGGAGGGTCGGATAAGCAAGCACATGAGAGATAAAAAAAAAAAAAAAGCACCTCCACCGGCCCCCAGAGGTTGCCATGGGACACCATTACCCAGCAGCCCTTGTCGGGGGGTGGGGGTGGGGGAAAGCATGGGAACTGGATAGCCAAAAAAAGACAAGAGGGTCTAAGAACGACCAGGGAGAGAACGGGCTCCAAGTGCACAAATCCAACTTCTTAAGTGTGCGCGTGTGTGTGTGGGGGGGACCGGTCGTGCAATTGTGGGATTTGGCGACAGCAAGCTTCGAGAAAAGTGCAGAAACGGGCCTGGTCGGAGGGAGCCCTCCTAGGGTACAGCCGCAAAGGAGCAATCGCCCCCCGGCCTCCCGGGCCGGGGAACACCTCCCGCCGCCTCCATTTCCCTTCCCCGAGGGCGCACGGGCCCGTGGCCACACCCCCGCCCCGCCTCGTCCCCAGCGGGCCGGGCAGAGGGCGGCTGCGGCCTCCGCCGCCGGGTCCCGCCCGCGCTCACCATGGACAGGTACACGTAGGAGGCGTAGAGCTCCAGGTTGATCTGGCGGTTGATGGCGGCCTCCGAGTCCTGGTGGTAGTTCTGGCGCACCTGCGAGGGGGATGCGGTCGTCATGGCGGCGGCGGCGGCTGGGAGAGACGCGGGAGCTGC